>NW_007245663.1:858068-883782 GCF_000164805.1 Carlito syrichta | reverse complement strand
ATGAGGTCTCGCTGCCCAGGCGGGTCTCGAACCCGCGGGCTCAGGCAATCCATTCACCTCAGCCTCCCAAAGGCGCGGGATTATAGGTTGAGCCACCAAGCCCGGCTTGCCCCATGCATTCTTAAAGCTCAGATTTGGCACAGAAGCTAGGCCTCTGTTTACCAGACATTGTGTATTGCAGGAGGTACTTAGCATTTGCATCTCATTAAAAGGTCGATATTTGGCCAGGCGCAGTGGCTTGCACCTATAATCCCATCTACTCAGGAAGCTGAGGCAGGAAGATCCCTTGAGCCCAGGAGTTCAAGGGTGCAGTGAGCTATAATCCACCATTGCATGACAGCCTGGACTACAGAGGGAGAGCCTGTCTCTTTAAAAAAAAAAAAAAGTCAACATTTTTTTGTCTGCCTTTGAATAGTAACTCTGTCGCCCAGGCTGGAGTGCAGTGGCATGCTCACGGCCACCCCTGCGTTGACCTGTTGGGCTCTAGCGAACCCTCCACCTCAGCCTTCCAAGTAGCCAGAACTACAGGCATGCACCACCATGCCCGGCTAATTTTTTCATTTTTTGTAGCAATGAGATCTCGCCAAGTTGCCCAGGCTGTTCTCGAACCTGTGGGCTCAGGCAATCCCCTCACCTTGGCCTCCCAGAATGCTGGGATTATAGGCTTGAGCCACCACGGCTGGTCAAATAGTGACTCTTAAAAATATCCCTTATCATCCTGAACTCTGGAGGTAAAGGAAAAGTGACCTCTAATCCCCAAAGTTCCAAAAATAGACAAAGCATCAATTCAAGGTCGGGACAAATGCAGGTATACTTACTCAGGTGGTTTCCTTGGTTTTGCACTTGGAGGGTGCATAATACAAGAACATGGACTTCAAAGTCAGGCGGATCTGAATTTAAATCCTGACTCGACCCTTAACTAGGAGCGTGATTTTGGACAACACCTTTACCCTCTGTAAGCCTCAGTGTCCTCACGTGTAACTAGAATCACGCGAGGACCCCTCTCCATGGCCTGTTGTGAAGGATTCCATGAGACCGTGCACAGGTGGTGCTCAGGACTGTGCCCTGAACATAGTAGCTGTTCAACAAATGCCGTTGTTTCAGCCATTGTCACAAGAATTCAGCCTAGTGTGTTGCATTTCTCAGCCTAAGCACAAAAGCAAATCTAGCAAGAACCTGGCTCTTGCCAAGTTTTCCAGACCCTTCTAGTACAGTGCTTTTTGGCATCTGTCCCTTCTATTTCCACATTCACCAGAATAGTTCAGGCATTTATAATTTCACAGGTAACTTGTTCTAATTGTCTCCGTAATAGTCCTCCCTCCAAATTCTACTCCCACAAGCCATCTTGCATGCCACTGTCATCGAAATCCTCATAAACTCGCGTTTTGGTTACCAACAGTTTCTCACTGTCTGAGATTCCCCAGCCTGATGGGCAAGGCTTTCCGTCACGTGACCTCAGCCTGTCTTTCCAGCCCAGTTTTTGATTCCATTCTTGCACTTGACTCGCACCGGGTGAATGCTTCCCTTACGCCAGCCCTCCCTGACACTTGTTCCCACTTCATTCTCGTTCTGTTCTCACAACTCACTTCACAGATGAAATGAAGCTCGGGCTATGACTTCCAAATCCATACCCAGACCTTGTGCTTCCCGATCCCCGTCTCTTTCGGCTGTGTTCAGTCTCGAGGCTCTTCCCAAGCTCTTGCCTTACTCTGGCTCTTTCCCGGGCCATTCTCCTCCATCTCGACACCATGGCAGGTCTCTGAGCCCTCCACAGCCCCGCCATCGTCACCTGCCAAACTTCTCTTCGTTCCTCAAAGCCCGGCTCAAATGTCACCACCTCCGTGGTGCGTTTCTTAATCACTTCATCTGGAATCCTCAGTGCGTTTCTTAATCTCCTCATCCGGAATCCTCATTCACCATGTTGTCTGAACCACTCCATAACACTTCACCCAGCCTTAGTATGGAGTTATCACACACATCTTGTCTCCCTGCAGAACTTTCCCTTCTTGCAGATAGGAATCATGTCTTGTGCTATCTGTCATCTGCTTATGTGTCATGTCTCCATCCTTCACAGGATGGCATGAATGGGATGGGTACTCAATATAGTGCCATGATAAGAGTACGATTAAGGAGGTGGTCCAACAGATAGCCTTTATGGTTAAGGCTACAGAGGAGAAGTTCACGAAACAGAAAGAAATTAAGGGTCTTGGAGACAGAGGACCCTTCATCTCCAAGACGAAGGGGTTTGGAGATGAAGGGAGGGCAAAAGGAGGGAGACTGTGTTCTGAAGCAGAGAAACCAGCCCAAATTCAGGAGTTAAGGAGAGAGTCAACATGGTGAGATGAGAGTGGACAGCTGTCAGTGAAGCTCAAAAGAGTAGGTAGTACCCAGGAGCCTGGGCACAAGTAAGAATTGGGGTCAGGGCACCTTCCAACCGCTATGATCAGATAACTAAGTCCAGTTAAGGAGCACTATCCAAAATCTGAGCCCAAACAGGTGGGATTGCTGAGGCTGCTGGCATGTTCCTGCTTTCTGCTAATTAAATGTGGGTGATAACGCTCTCCCTAGCTTAACCCACAGACTGACGGGAAGAATTTTTAAGAAATAAATGAACGACAGTGTTTTGCAAACTGTACAACACCAGTAGAGTAAAAAAAAAAGAGTTGTAGAGATGAGTAGAAGTGTACTGACATACACAGGCCTTAGTCGCTGTTCATGGAGGGTGTGCTGGTGTCTTGGTGTCCTGCACACACATAGCATCCAGTGAAGAAGGCTAATAGTGAAGAGTACTAATATCATCCCAGGTTGTGAAGTTATTTGCTTTACTTATGATTTTTCTTTGCAGTCACCTCATCCAAAACCAAAAGGCAGTCATTTATCTTATATATCTAAGCAAGTTAAAATTCTGCCTTTGAGATACATTGGGGTGGCCAAAAGCAGAGTCAAGAATTGTGGCTATATATAGGAAGGCCATAATAATTTCAATTTATATTTTATGGATTCTCATCATTGCCATTTTTAGCCTACATTAAAATCTTACATCATCTGTTCAATTTACACCACATTGGACCTAGCCACCTTTACAGTTGACATATTTACCTGTACGTTATTTATCTCTGACTGTACAGAAATTGCTCTACACCTTAGGCACTTAAAGCATGTATTACCTCATTGTGTCTATGGGTCAGGAATTAGGGAGTCACCTAGCTGGGTGTTTCTGTCTCATGGTTTCACATGAGGAGGCAGTCAGGATGCCAACTGGAGCTACAGTCATCTGAAGACTGGAGGACTCTATTAGCAGGAGGTCTCAGTTTCTTACTGGGTTTGGCAGGTCGTGGGAGCATCTGATAGACCCAAGAGCATGGTTGCAGAATCTTTTTTTTTTTTTTTTTTTGAGTTGGAGTCTCACTCTGTCACCCAGGCTGGAAGACAGTGGCATGCTCCCGGCCACCGCAGCCTCAACCTGCTGGGCTCCTGCGATCCTTCTGCCTCAGCCTTCCAAGTAACTGGAATTACAGGTGCGTGCTACCATGCCTGGCTAATTTTTTTGATTTATTGTAGAGAGGAAGTCTCGCCAAGTTGCCCAGGCGGGTCTCGAACCCACAGGCTCAGGGAATCCTCTCCCCTCGGCCTCCCAAAGCGCAGGATGACAAGCTGAGCCACCGAGCCCGGCCAAGAACCTTGAGAAAAAGAGGGATCGAGGAAAAGACTACCTACTTAAAATTGATCCCCCTGACATCCGGGCTCTGCCTTTTTCTGTTGGTCAGAACAATTGTCTATCACTAGTCCAAATAAAATTACTGGCCGGGCTCAATGGCTCAGCCTGTAATCCCAATACCTTGGGAGGCCGAAGCAAGTGGATTGCCAGAGCCCATGGGTTCGAGACCAGCCTGGGCACCTTGGAGAGACCTCGTCTCTACAATAAAAATAAAAAATTAGTGGGGTGTGGTAGTGCACACCTGTAGTTCCGGCTACTTGGAAGGCTGAGGCGGAAGGTTCCCTGGAGCCCAGCAGGTCAACACTGAGGTGACCGTGAGCATGCCACTGCACTCCAGCCTGGGCAATGGAGTGAGACTCCCACTCAAAAAACAAAACAAAAAGATAATAATTTACGATGAGTTTTGTTAGAACTAATGCTGTCAGCCACAAAGTTAAAGGTGGCATCCTTTCTAAATATGTGAAATGATAGAGTGAGCCTTTTGTTTGTGGTTTACATTTTCAAATGCTTACCCTGATTAGAACTTAAACTTCCTTATTATATCAACTTGTCCAAGAAAGTCCTCTAGATTCCTACATCTTCTTGGTATCAGTGGTTCAGGCCCGTGAGGGGTCAGTAAGAAGCAAAGATATGCCACATTCCTCTACTCTGAAAAAATTCTAGAACAGGAAAAATAGCGACCTCATTTCTTTGGTGGGATGTCACCAAAGAAGACTTTTTAAAAAATCTACTAAACTGTTTCTGAGTAATATCTTCGCTGTGAAGGCTTTTAGTGTTGCAGTTGTTTGGTTTTGTTTTTCACTATTTAGGAAATCCACAGACTACAATACTTCCATTTGAAAATCACTCTTTAATTTTCTAAGCAACTTTCTATATATTCAACATACTTACTATTTACTATGCTTAATCTAGTCTATCCCATTCTATTTTATCCTTCATTCACTTTGTAGAATGTGGTATTACAAAGGGGTTTTATGCTGCTGTAATTTTCTCCTGCTGTCTGCATTTATTTAATAGCATAAAATTGAAAAGCTTGCAATGTAACAAGTTAGTATGTAATTTTAAAAATATCTTTATAAAAGACCAGGCATGGTGTCCTACACCTGCAATCCCAGCACTTTGGGAGATGAAGGCTGGAAGACTAACTGAGCCCAGGGGTCAAGAGCCGCCTGGGCAACTTGGCGAGACCTAATCTCTACAATAAATCAAAAAATTAGCTGGGCCAGGCAGAAGGATCACCTGAACCCAGCAGGTCAAGGCTGTGGTGGCTATGAGCATGCCACTGCACTCCAGCCTGGGCAACAGAGTGAGGTTCCAACTCAAAAAAATTTTTTTTTCTTTAAAAAAAATCTTTTAGAAGTATTCAGAATGGTTTGTTATTAAAATGTTATCAGAACACATAAGTCTTCTTAATATACAGAACAATAGCCATACTGTCATAGAGAGAAGGCATTTCCTCAATAAAATATCCAGTCTCAATTCCCAACCCCAGAGCACATAAACTTGGAAACGACCTTGGCAAGTCTCCTTCAAACTTAACTGGCTTCTCCTGCTTATGTTGCTAAAATTCTGTAAAGGCATAACCAATCACAAAATGCACTTGGAATATTTCATTAACTCTAGTTCAATTGTCTCCACATTAAAAAGCTGAAATAAATGATTTCCATACGGTAAAATTATAACCTTAAAGTTTACTTAATAAACTTAATGTTGGAAAACAATGGAACTCATATGAAATCATCATAGACATTTTGAAATGTTATTAAATAACATCTATGTTTTGGATATCATCTTAATTTTACAAATCTCTTAACAAGTAGATGAAGCCATTGCACAGAAATTTGGCAGACGTTCAGTTAAAGTTAATGTGTTGAAACAGTAGATAACCAAAATACTAAATCAAGACAACTCACTTCTTTTGCTTACATGGAAATCTTCAGGGACATAACTTAGTACTATATTATTCTCAACAGAATAGTTACGGAGATGAAAACCAAATGTCATCATCAGACCTACCCCACCTTTACCAATCATAGTCACTTATGCCCTCTGCCCAAAGGTTCAAGTCCCTCAAGCTGAGCCAGTCTTAGGCAGAGAGCTAAACTGGGAGCCTGATCCCGGAGGCTGGGACTTGCCTGCTGAAAACTTCCCAACCCTGAGATTGGCATGCGTTCATGACTAGGATGTTCACCAGTCTCACCCCATGCTGCCCTTTAGTTACACTGAACTATTTGTAGTGAATTTCTAGACTACCCTGCATCCTCATGCCTCTCTTTTTCGGCACATGCTGCTCCCTCTGTCTCAAATGCCTCTCTCCTGGATAACACCTTGTCAGCATTTCAGGACTTGGGTTAGCTGTCATAGTTTTAGAGTCTTTGTCCCTCGCCCTCAATCTCCATGCCAGGCCTGTTAGATGCCCCATTGTGCTCTTCTCACCAGTAAAACACTGCATTGTAATTACCTAGTGAGTACTTATTCAATTGTCTCCCCATGAAAGAGACTTTGAGGCTTGGTCTTACTAATTTTCACACCCTCGGTAAAGAGCACATTGTTTAGTAAATGTTGAGAACTCTTAAACAGTCTGATAGGTGAATCTGAAATCTCAGCTGACAAACACCCAGTGTTCAACGGCCTTAGACGATCCTCCAGCCGTGTGGTTCCACTTTCCATGGCTTTTCCATTTTGTTTTCCCCACCCAACATGCCAGCTTTCCTCTGGGTCTGGGCCTGTTCTGAATCCCAGATGGCAGGTCAGTCTAATTCCTAGCTGAGTGTGTGGGTGGGTGGGGGGTGAATCTTGCTGCTTTCCTGCTTCCCGTGTGGATTTTCTGCCATGACTCATCCCCCACCACCTGACCTCTCTCAACACATTGAAACTCTCTTCCTGGATACTGATTCTTGCTGAACCCCAGCCTCACTTTACGGTTCCCTTTGACAAATGAGAACCGGGCTGTTTTCTAGATCATTCAGGGTCAAGCCTCCTCCCAGGTCAGTTTTCCAAGTCCCCTAGTTCACGGCTTCTTCCCCTTTTCTACCAACCAAGACACAATCACCTTCTCATTTTCCCTTCTAGTCTAATCACTAGCCTTCTTGAAGAGAATCTGGGGAACAACACATTGTATTAAACTCAAGATAAGCAAAAGCCCAAAGTGAAAAGATGCATAAATGATCATGGATCTCCTTTGGTTCGGATCCAAAGTCTGTCTACATAGTGGGACTAACTTCATTTTATCCATATATCAAGATACAAAGTTTCTTTCCCTGAGTGCAGTCATTCCTTCCACAGAGACATCTGAGCCCATATGTTAAACATATAAGGAAATCCAGCCTCAAAACTTTTATTTTGGGTCACCCGGAAAACTTGACAAAAAATAACTGATAGGTGATATGACAGCTAACTCAAAATAGCTATTTTTAGAAATAAAATTCACCCTTAAAAATAAACACTACTATCATTAGGAATATTCATAATAGTGTGCTGCAAACTCTGAAAGTATTTCTAATCAAGAAAAGTATTTAATGTTTTAAGTAAAGTTATGTGACCTAAGTAAGTGTGTTACCTCCATGAGAGATTTACCTTGGAAAAGACCCCAGATTATGCATTCTAATGTGCAAATTCTGGGACATTCTACCTTTAAAAAAAATCTCGGCTGGCCTCAGTGGCTCAGCCTGTAATCCCATCACTTTGGGAGGCTGAGGCAAGTAGATTGCCTGAGCCTGTGGGTTCAAGACCAGCCTGGGCAACTTGACGAGACCTCATCTCTACAACAAATCAAAAAAATTAGCCAGGCGTGGTAGTGCGCGCCTATAGTTCCAGCTCCTTGAAAGGCTGTGGTGGAGGGATCATCGGAGCCCAGTGGGTCTATGCTGGAGTGGCCGTGAGCAGGCCACTGCACTCCAGCCCGGGCAACAGAGTGAGATGCCAATTCAAAAAAAAAATCTTATTGTCTCAGACTTCAAGTTTCCTTTTCTTGCTCGAGCAATCTGGAATACCATACAACATACAAACATAATTTTATTTTTATCAAAAAAACATACTATGAAAGAAATCTATCACGAAAACTCTTTAAATAAATACTTTCTAAATGTAAATTTCCCATTGCCTAATATTGCCATTTAGTACCTTTGCATGTGATTTTAGTTGGGATTAATTCATTTGGAAGAAAAGGGGTATTAATTTCTTTTCCCACCACAATGGCATCAGTTTTCAAAACACTGAGAAGTTCTCTAGAGAAAAGGCGAAATTATGTCTGTTTCTAGTACTCGTTTATGAGTTTCACTTTCTTCACATTCCCCCTTTCGTTCTCTTTGGCTGCTTTGGGTAGGGAGCAGAAGCTGGGTCTTCCTACACTGTCCTACTGTTGTGGTCTTCACACAAATCCTTCAATTGTGGGTTTAAGGGGGGCTTTTCTCTCTACTGAGAAAATCACAGTGGCCCACACCATAGAAAAGAACCACGCTTCTCCCTTATTCTCACCAATCCTAATGTAACTCGCCCAATTTGGTTAGTATGGACACCCAACCCGCCTCTAAGAGTGTCTAGTAGTTAATGAGCAAAAGCCCAGATGGGTTCTCAGATGATAGGAAAGGTAAAGATTTGGGAAGTGGGCAGGGGAAGGATTTTGAGATACCTCTCCCAGGTGTCTATCTGCCTAGAAACCTTTATTTTTCAGTTAAAAGCTGTATCGGTGAAGCAATTAGAACCGCCGTGCCCCTCCTGTCTGCTTTTTTTTCTTTCTCCTTCAAGTCTGCATTTTTGTTCATGTTTACTTGAATCATCCACTTAAAATTACAGTGAAGAAACTTCATCCATGGAGGCTTTAGTCTCCAAGATGTGTAACATCTGAGGAAACCCACCTTCCTCTTCTTCAAGACACCGTAGGAAACAGTCTGCTTCATCCCTCCTCTCTGACCACCTATGACTTTCCACTTAGGTCTCTCCCTTTCGGTCTACTAAGAAAAAGAACAAATTCTTATCGTTGTCCCCATTATCCTATCCCTAGAGCAACTACTAAACTTGAAAATTATAATTCAAGCATCCTGCAGTGTCAGTCGACCTTTGTAGGAAGGACTGCTATGTTTATATGACAAAGCATAGAGGGGTGAGTGAGGTATTGGGGCCATGATTCAATCTACCACGCCCTCAAACTCACCAAATTAGAGATAGCATACTATAACGTAATATAACGTTAGCAATGTAGGACCCTCACCTGCCTGATGGCTGGCACTCAGTCCATTTTCAAGGGCCCTTCCCCCTTCCAGCACGTCAGAAAGAATTCACAGAAATGCGATACGGTGTCTTCTGTGTCCTTTCTTCTGTCCAGGATGCAGCCTGTGCCTCCCACATCACTGGAAACAGTCGACTTCAATCCCTCCCCCTGCTGACTGCAGTCTCAGATAGTTTCAGAGCGTCCATTTACCTGAAGTTACCCTGAATTCTTTTCCACAGCAGAAGTGAGAGGAGGCTTACAAGATTTGGCGGCAGAGTTCAGGAAAAGAGAGCTGCACACCTGAGAGAAGTTAGAACCGACCACTGGTTGGACTGCCCTGGGGATTCATTGCCTGCAGGTCATCTTTCTGGAATCTCCAGCCTGCCAGCGGCCTCCCAGTCTAGCTACTGGCTTGTCTGGTAGGACGGGGGCCAACCACTGTCACACAGCTGCTTGGGGATGTCCTTGAATATACCTAGACTCCTTAGCGTCTGGCCCCAGAGGAAGGAGGAGCACCCTCATCATCCATCACTCTTCCTAAATTCCCTTTCTGCTGTAAAATCTTACTCGTCAAAGGATGATTGACAGCAGAACGGGCCACCCTCTCCATGAAGGAAGCTGCCCGTTACTCTCAAGGGTCTCCATGTAAATCAAAGTTTCTGCTACCCGAAATTTTTGAAAATTATCATTAAAGGTACCGTGTGTTCCAAAGTTGTGTTTATTTCTCCCCTTTTAGAATAGTGTGTTTTGAATGAATGGTTTTCTCAACTTATACTATTTTCTTCAATGCCAGCGTCCACTCCCTAGGGACCAAAAGCAACCTCAATCAGGAACCATCCCAAATATTCTGTGGCTTACAACTACAAAGGTTTCCTTTCTAGTTCACATCACATGTCAGTTGTACCTGGCTGCGAATCTGCAGTTCCTTCCTTCCTTCCATCCTTCCTTCTTTCGATTCAGGGCCTGGGCTGAAGCGCAGCTGCTTTTAGACATGCCACTGGTGTAACAGAAGGTGAAGACCAAGGTCTAAATGAGCAGCGGCTCTTAATACTTCTTCGTGGGTGTGGCATACATGCTGGGTATTTCTTCTCTGAAATTCCTGAGACCGGAAAGAGGTGTTTCAGATTTGAAATTTTCAGATTTTAGACTCCTTTCACAGAGATAATGAGATATCTTGGGAAAGGGACCCAAGCGCATGGAATTCATGGATGTCTCATATACCTCTTACACACATAGCCCCACAGTAATTTTATACAATAATTGAAATAATTGTACGCGTGAACCGAAGTTTGTGAACGTTGAAGCATCAGGAAGCAGAGAAGTCACGTGTGAGATTTTCCACTTGTGGCATCCTGCCAGCGCAACAAAGAGCTTCAGATTTTGGAGCATTTCGGGCTTTTTGGATTTTGGGATTCGGGTTGCTTAAACTGTATTACCAGGTACAGTCATATTTCAGTGGCTAAAAGAAATCACGTGGCCAAACCCGAAGCCAGTCGGATGGGGAAGTACACTCATCCCAGAGGAAGATGCCGAAAGTCACAGTCACAAAGAAGCTGGGGAGACACAAAAATTGAACAGGAAAACAACCAGTGGCACCACAATCTCTAATTCCTGCATCAAGAAGAAGAGTGGCTTCTAGCCTCCAGCCTCGCACTAGAGGTGGCCTAAGAAGTCAGATCTCCCTGGGGATCAGTTCCTGTTCCATGCTGATTCAAAGGGGAGAAGAGCTCTTAAGCCATTCTCCTTTCTGCCTTCATTTTCTTAGATCCCCGAGGGCTGGAAACACTGCATATACACGGTCATGCTGAGACTTGTGTGAGAATGTCTCACATCTCAGGACAACCAGAATCATGCATGACTCCACTCAGCCCCAGCACGTCAGTACCAAGGTCGAGGCAGGAAGTGGTCATGGCACCTGTGAGCTAGCTTTGAACTAGGAGAGCAGCAGGAGTAGGGAGCAGGAGACTGGAGGGAAGAGGCTGTTGGGTGTCGATGCCTCTCTCCAACCAAATGTGCGTCACTCCTAGAAATTCCTCATACCAGCTTCCAGCAGGAGGAAAGGGAGAGCAGCGGGGCCAGCAAGGGTGGGGCCAGAAAAGTGAGTGGGAATGTCAGTATTCAGGACCGACCACAAGGAGAAGAAACAAGGGACATGGCATATGCATTTATATTTTTTAAAGAAAGTGCTGGCCAGACACTGGTTCACACCTGTAACTCCAGCCCTTGGGAGGCTGAGGCGGAAGGATCACCTGAGCCCAGGAGGCCAAGGCTGTGGCGAGTTGAGATCATGCCCCTGCCCTCCAGCCTGGGTGACAGAGTGAGACCCCAGCTCACCCAATAAAATAAGAGAGAAAGAGAGAGTGCTGTGTCTATCCACCTAGGTGGCAGCTCTAGTGAACAGAGGACACATGTAAGCTGGTGGGCACAGTCTTCACCCCCTAGGCATTGCTGGGGTCTGCTTGGTCTGCCTCTCAAACCCCACTACAGCTCGGTTTTGCTTCTGTCCCCTCTGAAGGCGCTTAGTGGTCTTGCTCATCTTCTCTGTAGTGTACACGGGTCTTGGCGCTTTCTGAATAACAAAATCTTATAGCCAAACTTTGTATTGCTAACGATTTGCCTATCCTCAGTCTCCTCCCAAGATATACGTATGTGTTTGTACAATATCTATGAAGCAGTGATGTAAAGATGTATGTGCGCGCGCGCACACACACACACACACACAGAAGAGAGATTACTGTCAACAAGATGCTGAACCTGATACTACCCATTCTCCGATATCAGTACAAGGTTATTTTTATCTGCCACGTCTCCATCGAAGGCCTTTAGAGGAAATGTGAACTGTGGCAGTATTTGTAGCGTTTTAAATATGATGTTATACTTTGATGCCTATAGCTATTTACATAACAATAACCTTTACAAATATGTGACTCTGACATTGGTCTTTCATTCATTTCTGCAGTAAGAATTCTCTATAAGCGACAAACGCTCAGAAAGAGAGTGATCCCGGCGTTTCTTTGGTCAGTTCTTTCTGCCCTGAATCCATCGGGGTCTGTCTATTCGGATGCATCTAGCGTAGGAAAATGCTCCACAGTTCTGTGTATCTTCCCTTGCCAACCTCCTGATTGAGTGTTTTGCCTGATGTGAATCTGCTTAAAGGATATTTGCCCTTATCCTTTTCTTATTCTTATTGCATCTTTCAGCTTAAGTGTAAAATCTTCTGGTTTTGCCATTTTTATCCCACAGGACATCACTATTTCTCTTTAATCTTTTGTACTCATCTGATCTAGCTTTCCACTGTGCGTGGATTTCCCATTTGGGTTTAAGCTGCTTATAGAATTCTTATTTTGGTTAATTAGATTTAATTCTGAAAGCTGAGAAAGGACTAAATATATCATTTTTTTCACCCCCCTCTCCCCCAAAAAACATTCTGTCCCAGATGCAGGCATCTGGAGCTAAATAAGTGAGGGTCCAGACCCCCACGACATAATACATGTGGCTCATCTTATGGGCTACGATACAAGTTTCCCCGCTCCTACCCCTTTTCCTGCCAAACCTCTCCCACCTGCTGCTGGCTGTCTGCTGCTTGGAATAGCTTGATCTGGCAGGTAAATTTTTCATTCCACAATTACAGGTATCTTAAAACGCACAGACACATGAAAGAGGAAGAATGAGTTTTACTGAAATTTAAATGTTCCTAGATTTAAGAAATGTTTTATTTATTTATTTTTTTCCTTTCTTCAGAGGAAGTTTCAGTAGGAAACAGATCCTCGGTTTTAAAATTTAAGAATCTGAAATGTTTCTGCTCCCCAGTTTATTCAGACAAGATCCAGAGACATGGCACACATGAGAAGGGGCCATGGCAAGGGACCAGCCTGCTCCCGAATGTGAAGTCAACCAACAGTTCCCTTGCTCTGCCCACTTACATCGTCTCTTCTTGGAAGGCAACTTGATCTCAACTAAGCCCCCTACTCTAATGACATCGACTAAAATTGGCAGATTACTCTCTGCTTCCAACATGACCGTAATTTTGTTCTAAGCATTTTCACTCATATGGTCCATGAACGATATCTGGCAAAATTACTGATGCTACTTTGAGGATGCAGTTAACTCTATCTATATGTGCCTGTAGGCATAGCTCCTTAGCAAAAGCGAGACCACACTTTAAATGCGTCAGTAAAAATAGGGATACAGAATCTATCAAAATAAAACTAAGCAAGGTATGACAATAAAAAATCAAACCAAAACCATTAAGCTCATCATCTTCTTTGTAGTAGAATACTAGGAAAAGCCAGAAAAACTTTTTAAAGATAAATATTTTTAGTATTAGGATTTAATACCAAAAATATGAAATTTTAATAATAAATATTAAGATCACTTAATTTCTGAAATGTTTCAAAGCATGCATACACAATTAATTCCAACCTAACCTGCTGACAAGTATTTCAAACTATTACGGTAATATTATCATCCTGATAATTACCAGAAAGATCAAAGAGAATAAATTTTTTAAAAAATAAAGCACAGAAACAAAAAATTTTGAACCTGAGCTTATGGTTTTCCCAGAGACTTTGAGGAAACATCATTCCTGTCCCTGCACCCAGCCAGTCTGTCTCTGAGTCTTAGTTGTATTTATTCCTTTCACATCCTTGAACTTGTCCCATCGTCAATTACTGTCCCCACATATATTTTCAATCCTTTCTTCCCTGTGGGCTCTTTTACCTTTATCTCCAAACACGCTCTACTATATCAATGTTCAAGATTCAAAGAACAAAATACCGCTCTTACAAAGTGTTTTACCGTCGTGTTTTATTGGCGAAACATTTATCTCTTTACTTTTCGCTTTTCAAAATAGAAAATACATCCATACAGTACAAAAGTCCAAACAATATACACTCCTTAATGCATATTTTCATTTTAGTTGCTTTTTCTTCATTCATACTTTGTAATTATCTTGCAAAGGAGTTTTCCATTTACTATATTGCTAACATTCATCCACACGGTTGCATACCACTATACTGACTAAAATAGAACATTTCACTCCATGAACATAACATGGTATATTCATCCACTCTCCTATTAATGCACATCTGTACTGTTTCCAGAGTTTTGCTGTTTGAAGAACACACTCTATACCTTTGACTGTACATGTGCAAAAGCTGTTCTTGAATAAATGCTTAGGAGGAGAGCTGTTGGAATCTAAAGAACATCAATGTCCAACTTTAAGAAATAACACCAACCGGGCACAGTGGCTCACGCCTGTAATCCCAGCACTTGGGGGGGCGGAGGTGAGGGGATTGCCTGAGCTCAGGGGGTCAAGGCCAGCCTGGCAACTTGGCGAGACTTCGTCTCTACGATAAATAAAAAATTAGCTGAGTGTGGTGGCGCATGCCTGTAGTTCCAGCTACTCGGAAGGCTAAGGCAGAAGGATCGCTTGAGCCCAGTGGGTCAAGACTGTGGTGGCTGTGAGCCTGGGTGACAGAGTGAGACTCTGACTCAAAATAGAAAAAGTAAAATAAAATAAAATAAAAAGAAAGAAAGAAATAATACCAACCCTGTTTTCTAAAGTAGATGAAACAACTTGCCCTCCCATCAGGGTACATGGGGGACTCCATGGATCCACACACTCGTCAATACTTGTTATTGTCAGACTTTTACATTTGCCAAAAAAAGTGTTATAAGATGTTATCTAATGAAGATGTTTGCATTTTCCTGGTCACTAATGATGGTTAATATCTTTTCATGTATTCAATAGACAGGAGTGTTTTCTCCTCCGCAAAGTGTCTGTTCATGTCTTTTACCCATTTTCCCACCCATTCTTCGGCTTGTGTCACTGATTTGTTGCAAAGCCTTCAAACTCATTACTTATTTGTTGTGTATATTGCAAAGATCTCAACCCAAGTCTGAACTCGTCTGCTCCTTGTTTCTGAGGTTTGTTTAATGAACCAAAGTTAACTCTAATTTATGCAAAGTTATTTATATTATCTTTTGTAATCAAGTTTCTGTATTGTTTAAGACATCTTCTCAAGGTATAAAAGATAACTTTTTTTTCTCTTAAAGCTTGCAATTTTGAAGTTTTAAAACTAAAGTCTTAATTCATTTGGAGTTATTTTTTTGTATGAGGTTTTTGGGGGGTTTTGCTTTTTGTTTTTGCAAATGAATAGCCATGTTTCAGATCCACTTACTAGGCATCCTACCTTTCTCCACTTAACTTCATTTACCGTTTCCAACATATTCCACAGTTCCATTGTTGGGTGCATCCTAGGCTTCTGTTCTCTTTTGTTGTTAGCTTGGGGACACCACTGCTGATATCATCCTGTCCTATCTGCTATAACTTAATAATAATCCCTGATATCCGTTAGGGTACATCTCCCCTCTCTGTTCTTGTTCTTTGGGAGTGCAATACTTATTTTTGCCTTTTTATTTCAACTACATTTTTTTTTTTTTTTGAGTTGGAGTTTCACTCTGTCACCCAGACTGAAGTGCAGTGGCCGCTCCCGGGCACCGCAGCCTCGACCTGCTGGGCTCCGGCGATCCTTCTGCCTCAGCCTTCCAAGTAGCCAGAATTACAGGCATGTGCTACCATGCCTGGCTGATTTTTTGATTTATTGTAGAGATGAGGTCTCGCCAAGTTGCCCAGGCAGGTCTCGAACCCGCGGGCTCAGGCAATCCACTCACCTCAGCCTCCCAAAGGCGCAGGATTACAGGCTGAGCCACCGAGTCCAGCTTCAACTACATTTTTTTAAAGCTTTTATTACTTTTCATGAAAAGCCATCTTAGAACTTTCTGAAACATCATTCAATCAATATGGAGTGTGCCACCTTTGCAATAATAACTCTTCTTACAGATAAACATACAACATCTCTTCATTTATATAGGTTCCTGTTAATATCTGTTAATGAGAATTTATAAATCCTGTAGAAGACTTTTTGGTGGTTTATCTATTTATTTTTAGATATGTGATACTCTTCAACCATATTGCAAATAACATCTTGTCTTTAATTAATTTTCTAGTTGTTTGCCGTGTGTTATAGAAATACAACTGACCTTGTATGTTAGTCTTACTGAAGTCTCCATTTTTCCCCCCTTTTTTATCTTTAAAAGAGAGACAGAGTCTTGTTCTGTTGCCTAGGCTGGAGTACAGGGGCATGATCATAGCTCTCTGCCATGATCAAATTCCTGGGCTCAAGTGATCCTCCCACCTCAGCTTCCTAAATAGCTAGGACTACAGGTACATGCCTCCACACTTGGCAAATTTATTTTTATTTTTATTTTTCTAGAGCTGGGGTCTCGCTATGTTGCCTAGGCTTATCTCAAACTCCTGGCCTCAACGTGCTCCCCCAACCTCAGCCTCCCAAAGTATTAAGATTAGAAATGGCTGGGCTCGGTGGCTCAGCCTATAATCCCACGCCTTTGGGAGGCTGAGGTGAGTGGATTACCTGAGCCCGCGGGTTCAAGACCCACCTGGGCAGGCGAGACCTCATCTCTACAATAAATCAAAAAATCAGCCGGGCGTGGTAGCGCACGCCTGTAATTCCGGCTACTCAGAAGGTTGAGGTGGAAGGATCGCCGGAGCCCAGCAGGTCGAGGCTGCGGTGGCCGGGAGCGGCCACTGCACTCTAGTCTGGGCGACGGAGTGAGACTCCAACTCAAAAAAAAAAAAAAGATTAGAAGTGGTAGCCACCACACCTGGTCCCCAATAATTTCTAATAACGTGTAAATTGGGGTTTTCTATGTTAGCAATCATATTACTATGAATAAAGTTTACTTTCTTTTTTCTAATCCTTAAGTATCCCATTTTTTCTTGTTTCATTTCACTGACTAGACCATCCAGTCAAATGTTTAATAGAAGTAGTCGTCATGGTCATCCTTGACTCACTTCAAATTCTGAACCTGCCATGACTCCTTGGAATAAACCCCACTTGATCATGATATATAATTATTTTTGGATATTGCTGAATTCTATTTGCCTTTTTTTTTTTTAAATTGGAGTCTCACTCTGTTGCCCAGGCTGGAGAGCAGTGACACACTCATGGGCACCCCAACATCAACCTGCTAGGCTCTGGCGATCCTTCCACCTCAACCTTCCAAGTAGCCAGAACTACAAGAGTACACTACCACGCTCAGCTAATTTTTTATGTAATGTAGAGACAAGGTCTCGCCAAGTTGTCTAGGCTGGTCTCAAACTCGTGGGTTCAGGCAATCCACTCGCCTCAGTTTCCTAAAGTGCTGGGATTACAGGCTGAGCCACTGAGCCCAGCCTATTTGCTTTTATCTTAAGAATTTTTTATCTATATTCCTGAGGGTTATTATTCCAAATTTTTTTTTGGTTTGAACTATCTTTGTCTAATGAGGGTAACACTAGTTTCATAAAATTAATTGGGAAATCTCTCCTCCTCTTCTATTTTTTGTAAGAGATTATATAGAATTCTTATTATTCTTCCTTAAACATTTGGTAGAATTCTCTAGTAAACGCATCTGAGCCTGGAGATTGCTTTTTCAGGGGTATTTTAATTACAAATTCAATTTCTCAGTAGCTACAGGTTATTTATATTATCTGTCTTATATTGGGTAAGTTATGGCAATATGTGTTTTTCAAAGAATTTTACCAAAGTTGTTAAATTTTTGGTTGTAGAGTTGTTCGTAACATCCCTTATTATTCTTTTGATGCTTTCAGGGTCTTAGTGATTTTTTTAAAATTTCTGATAGTGGTAATTTGTGTTCTCTCTCTGGTTTTTTTTGTCATTCATGTAGATTTGTCAATTTTATTCTTTCCAAAGAGCCAACCTTTTGTTTTGTTGGTTGTCTCCATTGTTTTTGTTTTCAATTTCATTGATTTCTGTTTTTATATCTACTGTTTTCTTCTTTCTTCTTGCTTTGAATTTATTTTGCTCTTCATTTTCTAGGCTATTGAGGTAGGAGGACAGATTATTGATTTTAGATTTTCTTTCTAGTATATGCATTTAGTGTTATACATTTCCATATCAGCACTGATGTAGCTGTACCTCACAAATGTTGATATATTGTCCCTTCATTTCTATTCAATTTAATGTATTTTTAAAAATATATATACGATGGAATACTATGCAGCCATAAAAAAGATCAAAATCATGAATTTTGCAGCAACCTGGGTGGAGCTAGAGTCTATAATACTGAGTGACCTCTCACAGAAACAAAGATCTGAGTATCACATATTTTCACTCATATAGTGGACCTTGATCATTCAACGCACTACCATAAGAAAATGACTGACAGTGGTGGGAATCTATGGGGGGATGGGACTAATGGTAGTAAACATCTGTCTGGGGACAGGGAGACACCTGTTATCAACAAGGGGGCCTGAATGAAGCATATTTGTATACTTAACCCTTAACTGTACCCCACAATATCAAAATAAAAAATATTGATTAAAAAAAATTCTCTAAGACTGCTTTTAATCATGAGTTTATTTAGAAATCTGTCATTTGGTTTAACAGTATTTGGAGAGTTTCCTGTTATCCTTCTGTTATTGTTTTCTAGTTTGATTCCATTATGGTCAGAGAACGCACTCTGTATGATTCAAATTATGTTAAATTTGCTGAGGTTTGTTTTATGGCCTAGGGTGTGTGTTTACTAACGTGGTATGTGTTTGTGGGCTTTTGAAAAGAATATAGGCCAGATGCAATGGTTCATGCCTGTAATCGAAGTACTTTGGGAAATTGAGGCAGGAGGATCACTTGAGACCAGGAGTTCAAGACCAGCCTGGGTAATATAGGCAGACCCTATCTCTTCAAAAAATAAAAATAGCTCAGTGTTACGGCGCACACTTATAGTCCCAGCTACTTAGGAGGTTGAGGTGGGAGTATTGCTTGAATCCAGGAAGTCAAGACTTCAGTGAACCAAGATGACACCACTGTACTCCAGCTTGGGTGGCAGAGCGAGATCCTAGCTGGAAGAAAGAAAGAAAAGAAAAGAAAGAAGGAAGAGAGGGAGGGGGAAAGGGAAAGAAGGGGAAGGGAGGAAGGAAGATAGAAGAGAGAAATGAAAAGAATATGTATTTTGCTTTTTTTTGAGTAGAGAGTTCTGTAAATGTTGATTAGATCCTATTGATTGACGTTGTTACTGAGTTGTTCTATATATTTGTCAATATTTTATCAAATGTTGAGAGAAGGATGTTGAAGTTTCCAACTGTAGTTATAGTTGGATTTGTCTACTTCTTTTTTCAGTTTTGCTTCACATATCTTGCAGCTCTGTTACTTGATGCATGCACATTTAAGATCGCTATGTCTTCTTGGTGAATTTATCTTTTTATCTCTGTTAATTTTAATTGCACTGACTATACTTTATCTGATATTAATATAGCCAACTCCTGTCTCCTTTTGATTTATATTTGTATGATATTCTTTCACTTTCAAATGGCCTATATCAGTATATTTGAAGTGCTTCATGTAACAAGCACATTAATAGGTCATGTTTTATCATTTATTCTGCAAATTTATGGCTTATAATTGGTATATTTAGACCATTCGTATTTCATGTAATTGATATATTAGGCCTTAAATTTGCCATTTTATTTTTTATTTCACATTTGTCCTCTCTGTTTTTCATTTCTCTGTTGTCTTTTACCTTCCTTCCTCCTATGGCTTACTAGCACATTTTAAAATTGTAATTTGATTTATTTATTGTGTTTTTGAGTATATCTTTTTAGAATCTGGTTTTTTTAATTAATTAATTTTTTTTTAGTAGGAATCTCACTCCATGGCCCAGGCTGGAGTGCAGTGGCACGCTCATGGCCACCCAAGTGTTGACCTGCTAGGCTCCGACAATCCTTCTGCCTCAGCCTTCCAAGTGGCAAGAACTACAGGCACGTGCTACCACGCCCAGTTAAGAGTACATCTTTTTGTGTAGGTTTTAGTGGTTGATCTAGACATTACATTATATATAATGATAACTGTCAGTCTACTGGTGGTGTTATTTCATGAATCTATGTTCTTTTATCCTCCCCAATTACAATATGATTATCTTAAATATTTTCTCTGCATACATTTAGAGTCACACCAGATGTTGTTACAATTTTTTCTGGAACCATCATACATCATTTAGAAAACCCAAGAGAAGGAAAGTCTCTTACATTTATCCTATATATTTGCTTACTCTGTTCTTTCTTCTTTTCTGCTGTTCCAAGGTTTATCATTTTATTTTACTTTAGAGAACTTCCTTTGGTCATTCTCTTAGGGTAAGTCTCCTAGTTATCCTTTGTCTGAGAATGTCTTGATTTTCCCTTCATTCCTAAGGGATCTTTTTCCTGGATATTGAATTCTGGGTGAACTGTTCTGTTCTTTCAGCCCTGGAAATACGTTGTGCTGCTTCCTTCTGGCTTCTGTGGTTTCCAACGAGAAATCTGATGTCATCCCCATTGTTTTTTCCTACAGTTAAGTTGTCATTTCTCTATGCAACTTTCAATATTTTTTCTCTGTCTAGTTTTTCGAAGTTTGACTGTAATGTGTATTGATGTGGATTTTGAGGGTGTTATCTTGCTTGAACTTTGCTCCGCTTCTTAAATCCATAGGTTTACGTCTTTTGCCAAGCTTGTAAATTTTCCAGTCATTATTTCTTTGAGTTATTTTTGGCCCTATCCTCTTTCTCCTCTTTCCAGAACTCTGATGATATGCATTTTTGCTCTAGTTGTGCAGGTGTTTGAGGCTCTGTTCTCCTTAGTTCTTTCTGTTTTTTCATGCTATTTTCTCTGTGGTGTTCAGATTGGATCACTACTATAGTTTCATCTTCCAGTGATTCTTTCCTCTCTGTTCCTCTACTCTAGTATTGAGTCTATCCATTAAGTGTTCGTTTTGGTTACTGTATTCTGCAGTGCTGGAATTCTTATTTGGTTCTTTTTTATATCTTCTATTTATTTGCCAAAGTTTTCTATTGTTTCTTTAGTTTCCAGTGTGCTCATAATTGCTCATTGAAGCATTTTTATGATGGTTGCTTTAAAACTTTTGCTGTGTAGATCAGACAAGAGAGGGAAACAGGGGTATCCCAATAAGAACATAGGAGGTTAAGCTATCCCTCTTTGCAGATAATAGGATCCCATACCTGGAAAATCCAAGGGATTCTTTCAAAAAACTCCTTGCACTGATAAAGGACTTTGGCAAAGTTGCAGGGTATAAAATAAATGAGCAAAAGACAGTCACATTTTTATATACCAACAACAAACAGGCAGGGAACCAAATAAAAAATGCACTGCAGTCTGGGCGACAGAGTGAGACTCCAACTCAAAAAAAAAAAAAAAAAGAAAAAATTTTAAAAATACAATCCCATTCACAATAGCCACAAAAAAAGGAAATACCTTGGCATCTTCCTAACCAGAGAAGTGAAAGAACTTTACAACAAAAACTACAAAACACTGCTCAAAGAAATCAAAGAAGACCCAAAGAAATGGGAAAATTTTCCACGCTCATGGATTGGAAGAATCACCATTGTTAAGATGCCCATCCTGTCAAAGGCAATCTACAGATTCAGCGTGATTCCCACTAAATTATCAATATCATTCTTCTCAGACCTGGAAACAACAATACAGAAATTCACATGGAAACAAAAACAACCACGAGTAGCCAAAACAATTCTCAGCAAAAGAAACAAGGCGGGAGGTATCACACTCTAGATTTTAAACTTTATCATAAAGCTACAATGATCAAAACAGCCTGATATTGCTACAAGAACAGGCATATACACCAATGGAACAGAATAGAGATTCCAGAAGCAAAACCTCAATTTCTTCACCAACTTATCTTCAACAAAGTCTCTACACCAACCACTGGGGAGAGAAGAACCTATTCAGTAAAAGGTACTGGGAAAACTGGCTAACCACATGCAGAAGAATGAAACAGGACCCCAACCTATTGCCATGTGCAAAAATCAACTCTAAATGGATCAAAGATCTAACGTAAAACCTCTAACCATAAGAATCTTAGAAAACGCAGGAGACACCCTTATAGAAATTGAAATAGGCAACAGATTCCATGCCATAAGAGATAAGATAGACAAGTGGGACCTCATCAAACTGAAAAGCTTCTGCAAAGCAAAAGAAATCATCAAGAGAGCGGGGAGACAGCCCACAGGATGGGGAAAGATATTTGCCAACTTGTATATCTGACAAAGACCTAACATCCAGGATCTACAAGGAAATCAAGCGTGCTGAAAGAAAAAAAGCAAACAGCCCCATTAAAAAGTGGGCAAAAGACATGAATAGACAAAGATATACAAGCAGCCAAAAACATATGCAAAAAGTTTCAATTACACTAATCATCAGAGAAATGCAAAACAAAACCACATTGAGATACCACCTAAGTCCAGTAAGAATGGCCATCATTAATAAAACAAACAACAACAAATGCTGGCGAGGATGCGGAGAAAACGAAACACTTCTACACTGTTGGTGGCAGTGCAAACTAATTCAACCTCTATAGAAAACAGCGTGGTGATTTCTAAAAGAACTAGAAATTGACCTTCCATATGACCCAGGCATCCCCTTCTTGGAATCTACCTGGAGGAACTCAAATCATTCTACAAAAAAGATACCCATACATGCATGTTTATTGCAGCACTATCCACGATAGCAAAAACATGAAACCACCCGTGCTGCCCTTCGAAACTGGACCAAAAAAAAAAAAAGTTAAAAAATTTTTTTAATTAGATATGAATATAAGCATACAAACTTTTAAAAACTAGTATTCATCTACTTCGCTTCTTCTATATTTTTATTTTCAATCTTTTTGTATCATGATGCCTAAGACCTGTCTGTTAGAAACAGTATAATTCTGGGTTGCTTTTTATTCCCTAATCTGTCAACACTTACATTTCTGTCCATTTGTATTAATTACAATTATAGGTTTTTTGAAACTTTTCTACCCACATAATTCATTTCTCATTTTTTCTGTCTCTTTTTAATTTGTACAATGGAATATTATACAGTCCTAAATAAAGACAAACATATGAACTTCACAGCAACTTGGATGAATTTGGTGTCTACCCTAGTCAGTGATGTATCACAGAAAAGAAAAGAGCTAAGTACCACATGTTCTCACTCAGAAGTGGACTCGGAACACTTATCACAATACTACAAAAAAGGGAATGGCAGTAGCAAGGTACTGCTGGGGGGCACATCATATAGATAAGGGTGCCTGATTCCAACCCAGGCGAAGTGAGGTCCAACGGGAGGCCCAAAACTTGGCCCATACCTAAACCACTTATGGACGCAATCCTGACTGGTACCCCACAACTTGAAGATTAAATTAAATGGAGAACAAAATGTGAAACTGTGGCTGTGTCATTCTAACATATTTATCATCTCAGTGTTGTATCCATTGATTGTCCTTTTAAAAAATTTAGTATAAAACCTTTCTGGTTCTTGGTATGATCTGTAATTTTTCAGTTTGAAACCTGGTCATTGTGAGTATTATGTTATTTGGCTCTAGGTTTTATGTAAACCTCTTTTCTTGATGCTTTCTTCTGATACAAGGGAAGGTGTAAGGTGTGTGTGTGTGTGTGTGTGTGTGTGTGTGTGTGTGTGTGTGTGTGTGAGAGAGAGAGAGAGAGAGAGAGAGAGAGAGAGAGAGAGAGAGAGAGAGAAATGATGATGATGAGGGAATGTATTATTCCTGCCAGGTAAGGGTAGAAGCCTAAATTTCTATTAAATGTCCATTGACACCTGTCAAGTAAGGGTGTACCTCATTACTGCTAGCCAGCTCTCCACAAGGCCTCCACTGATATTGGACCGGCAGAGAGGGCTAGGAGTGCCTCATGACACCTTCTCATATGGAGAAGGGTCCTTATTACTAATGGGTGGGGATGAAAGACCTGGGTCTCTACTAGGCTTCTCCTGATATCACCCCAGTGGGGAAGGGATGGGCACATCATTACTGCCAACTTGGGGTCGAAATCCAGCTCCCTACGTAATCTCTACTGGCACCACCAGGGAAGAGGGCCTCATTACTGTCCAACAGAAATCATGACCTAGGCGCTTTACTTGACATCATTCCAGCATGTAGACTGGGGTACCTCTTCTCATTTTGCTTTATATATTTTGGGTTCTTCTTATGTTTTTCATTAGGCCCATCCCTAAATGCTCCTATTTTGGTCTTAAAATTTTTTTTTCATTAGATATGAATATAAGCATACAAACTTTAAAAAACTAGTATTCACCTACTTCGCTTCTTCTATATTTTTATTTTCAATCTTTTTGTATCATGATGCCTAAGACCTGTCTGTTAGAAACAGTATAATTCTGGGTTGCTTTTTATTCCCTAATCTGTCAACACTTACATTTCTGTCCATTTGTATTAATTACAATTATAGGTTTTTTGAAACTTTTCTACCCACATAATTCATTTCTCATTTTTTCTGTCTCTTTTTAATTCATTCTCTGATTTGTTTTCTAATTAGGCATCTATATGTACCTCCTAATAAAACCTCTTGAGTACATTTTCGTATACTGCAGTCTCCCTTCAACTGTCATTATATTGATGTTATTCAGGCTTTCACACTTTTTTAGGTAATTATAGATATACTAGTTTTTATCTTTTATCTTAGTAATGTTCTAAAGATAAAAATTTTAAAAAGCTACCAAAGTTTATAAATCACTTTTACTTCCTATATTGATTGCAGCTTCCCCTGAATTTGTCTCTTTACTTCCTTAAGTACTTTTTTTTAAAATGGTTTTTAAGTTTTTTTAATTTCAGCACCTTTAGGAGATACAAATAGTTTTTGGTTTGGGCTTTAGGAGTACCCACTGGCCGGGTTCAGTGGCTCAAGCTGTCATCCCAGCACTTTGGGAGGCTGAGGCGAGGGGATGGCCTGAGCCCATCGGTTCGAGACCGATCCGGGCAACTTGGCGAGACCCCATCTCTACAATAAATCAAAAATTAGCCGGGCATGAGAGCGCACACCCGTAGTTCCAGCTACTAGGGAGGCTGAGGTGGAAGGATCGCCATATCCCAGCAGGTTGACGCTCGGGTGGCCGTGAGTGTGCCACTGCACTCCAGCCTGGGCGACGGAGTGAGACTCTGACTCAAAAAATAAAAAATAAAAAAAGAGAACCCACCATACCCACCTGTATACATTGTACCCTGTGGATGATTTTTTTCTTTACTTCTTCATACACTTTATCCAAAACTCTTTTCAATAGTGATTTTTAAGTGGAGATCCTTCTGCAGTCTTACATATGAGAGAATATTTTTAAATTTAGCCCTCATATTTAAATGACAGTTTGACTGGTTATAAAAGACTTGGTTCTGAATTAGTTTTTGTAAATATTTTTAAATGCCACTATATCTTATATGAGTTGATTTTATTAAAACTATGATGTTAGTCTTATCTCAAGCTACTGTATGTGATCTGCTATTTTAGAATTCTCTTTTTCTTTGATTTTTTTTAATGGTCATATGTTTGAATGTGGGTTTTCTTGACCTGTCACGCTAAGGGTTTCTTCGATCTGAGATCTTTCATTTTTATTCTAAATTGTGGGAAACTTATGCCTTCAAATGTTTTCCCTCCATTATTACTTCTCTTTTTTATGAGATTCTTACTATCTAGAATATATCACTATTATTTCTTTCCTCTATAGCTTTTCTTTTGTATTTGTCAATTTTTTGTCCTTTCCTTCTTCCTCTGGGAATTTTCTCAATCCTATCTTCCAATTTACTATCTCATTTCTCAGCTGGATTCATTCTGCATTTTCTTTTTAATATTTTATTTTATTTTATTTTATTTATTTTTTTTTTGTTGGAGTCTCGCTCTGTCACCCAGACTGG
>NW_007245663.1:816623-857988 GCF_000164805.1 Carlito syrichta | reverse complement strand
TAGAGATGAGGTCTCTCCTGCTCAGGCGGGACTCGAACCCGCGGGCTCAGGCAATCCACTCACCTCAGCCTCCCAAAGCGCGGGATTACAGGCTGAGCCACCAAGCCCGGCTTCTTTTTAATATTTTAAAGATGTGAGGTACAACTTAGGTATACAAGTGTCAGACATTGTACAGGTAAAGTTTGGGCCTCCCTTTGGTCCCCACTTTGCTAGGTTTAAGACCAGGAACCTTTATTGATGTTGTGTGCCCACCCCTATTGCGGCAGTATCCCGCTGTTGCCAATCCCTTTCTTATGGTAAATGTTCAGGGTCCACTCATTCTGCAATTTTATCCCACTAGAATTTTTATTTCAACCATCTTATTTTTCTTGCCAAATATTTCTGCTTGATTATTATGGTTTTTGTTCTTAGCTCATATAGCTAGTATTTTTAATTTTCCCTATAGCTTTTAGAATTTGTATTTGACCCATTTAAAATTGTTTGTCTTTCTAAGACTTCTGCTTCAGATGGCATATGCAATCTGGGGTTTGTTTTTCTTTTGAAATAGTTGCGCTCCTCAAAAGATCTGCGACTTTGGACTGAGGACATCAGGCATGTGAAAGGGGAAAAGCCAGACTTCAGCCCTTGTCAGCATAATTAGTGCAGGGATAAGGATGGTATAAAAGGGACTTAGGGTGGAGAGTTTTCTAGTGGAGACACCAGAAAACCAAAGTTAATCATCCCTCACCCCACAGAAAAAGCTCTAGTCAGAGTTTTGCTGTTTGCTCGTCTGGGGATACTATATTAAGAGACGCTCCAAAGCTTGTAAATTTTCACATCTGGGGATTTGAAGGCGATAGAACATAAGTGGAAAAGTAATCTTAGGTTAGTAAATCCATCCTTGTGTTCTCAGTACCTCACAAGCTCAAGACTTCTGTGTTGCCCTGCTTTTTATTTTTGAGGACATCTGGTTCAGCGCTCAGAGCCACTGCAAATGTAAGGCTGGGCATTATTTGTCCCAAAGCATTGCTGGCAGCAGTAAGAGTAAAACTCCTAAGTCCCATTCCTATGTTACCCTACAGAAATTCTGAGCTACCTTCTGTCTCAGATCAAAGTCTCCTGTCTTCTCTCTCTCTCTCTCTCTCTCTCTCTCTCTCTCACACACACACACACACACACACACACACACACACACACACACACTTCAAAACAGTTAGTGTTACTCCCAGGAAGTTCTCCCAGTTTTTTCCATAATTCTGTATTTTTCCTTTATGGCAATGATTCCCAATCTTGGCTTTGTATTAAAATCACTTGGGCAAGCCAGGCTCAGTGACTCAGCCTGTAATCCCGCGCCTTTGGGAGGCCGAGGTGAGGGAATTGCCTGAGCCCGCGGGTTCGAGACCCGCCTGGGCAACTTGGCGAGAACTCATCTCTACAATAAATCAAAAATCAGCCGGGCATGGTAGCACGCACCTGTAATTCCGGCTACGTGGAAGGTTGAGGCGGAAGGATCGCTGGAGCCCAGCAGGTCGAGGCTGCGGTGGCCGGGAGTGGCCACTGCACTCCAGTCTGGGCGACAGAGTGAGACTCCAATTTAAAAAAAAAAATCACTTGGGCAAATTTTTTTAAATCCCCATTCTCAAGCCGCACCCCAGACCAATTAATTTAGAAGCTCTTGGGATGAGACCAAGGCATCATTTTTGATGTTTTACAATCCAGAGGTCTTTTTTTATTTTTTAGTGTCCATTAGGCTATGAACATATCGGGGATCGTTTCCAGCAGCCCAGGTTCATTTCCATTGGTTTTCGCAGAGCATGCTGTCCTGGGTGGAGCACACTGGTCCTTCAGTTGAACCCAGATGCCTTTCTCTGTGGCTTCCTTCTTTTCTGATCATTTTCCACATTTCAGGATGCTACCTCAGCTCTTAGAGTGTTTAATATTTTCGATGCATACATTAATTCTCTTGGCAAGAACCTATCCCTTGCCTCGTTTGTTTACAACAATGCCAACGGCATGCTGGGTAACACTGAAGATGCTTCCAGCTTTGCCATGGTAACATTTGTGTGGCATTCCTTTTTCAACAGAGCCCGTTCCCTTGATGTCTACGATATCACCTTTCTTGTAGATTAGCGTGTATGCAGCCAAAGGAACAACCCCGTGTTTTCTAAAAAGCCGGAAGAAATACCCCAGGTGTCTCTCCCCTTTCCCTTCGTGTTTATCATATGGAAAAGTTCCTGGAATACGGGGGTTGTGGTGAAAACAAGGCATCAGGTTGTGTTTGTTTGTTTGCTTGTTTTTAATTTCTGAAGATATTACGATGTGCAGCCAGGGTTGAGAACGACCACTCTAGCTCCTTAGGGTTGATCTTGGAAGTAGGAACTGGTGGCTGGGCTGGATTAACATCTGAACTGAACAACAAACTGAAACCAAACATGACTTCTCCACAGCCAAACTCGAGAGTCGTTTCCAGCTCTTCGACACCCCTGGCCCGACCTCTTGAGATTCTTGCCTCATTTGGTTGCTGAGGCTGTACATTGGCTTGGCTCTTTTCTTATCTTTGTCACTTCTTTTCTCTTTCTCTCTCTTCTCCCGTCAAAATCTTAAAGTGGGTTGCTTCTTCAGTATTCATAATCCATGGTGCCTCTTTCTCTCCAAAAACTGTCAGCAAGTACATTTATGAAACCACATCTCAACCTTAACCACTCTCATGTTCTTTCTCGAACACACCTCTATTTGGATGTTGTATTGGCAATTCAAATTCAGTAGAGCTAAAATAGGACTCATCGTTCCTGCATAAAACACTTCCCGCTTACGACTCCCTTTCATCAATCCAGCTGCCATTTTCAGGGTCATCTTTGGTTCTTCCTTCTGCAGTCTCTTCTAATGTCAGTTGGACTTTTCTAGGCAATTTCACTTTTACATTCTTTTTACCATCTTGCAAGTTCAGATCCTGACAATATCCTGTCTAGACTATTGAATCAGCCTCTTGCTCTGTCTCCCTTCCTTTGTTATTCCCTATCACAAAGTAATCGATACACCACTGTCAACGGATACAACCCCAATCATGTAACTCACAACTTATGACTCAAAACCCATCACCAAAGTACAAAGCTCCTGGTATCCAATGTCCTAAGTGTGGCCCAGACTATCTTTCTAGTCATGTTTGCAAGTATTTCTCCACATTCACTGGGATTTTTTATTTTTAAGTTAAGGACAAAACATATACTTTGAATCAGACAGATTTGGTTTCAAATGCCAATCTGCTACTACTAACTTGGATAAGTTCCTAAAATGATATAAGCCTCAGTTTCCACAACTATAAACAAAAAACAAACAACAGCTGGGCATGGTGGCTCACACCTGAAGGCCAAGGCAAGAGGATTGATTGGCCCCAGGAGTCGAGAACAGCCTAAGCAACACAGTAAATCTTCATCTCTATAAAAAATAAAAAAATTAGCCAGGCATAATGGCACACACTTATAGTCCCACCCACTCAGGTTGCTGAGGTAGAAGGATCTCCCAAACCCAGGAGGTTGAGGTTGCCATGAACCATGATCGTTCATGATTATGCCATTGCACTCTAGCTTGGGCAACAGAATGAGACGTCAACTCAAAAAAAAGAAAACATTAGTAAAATATTGTGTATCAACAAAAGAAAAGAAGTTTTAAAAAAACAGGGATAAAAGTAGCTAACTAATAGGACTGTCATATAAATTATAGTGTTAAAATATTTTTTGTTAGATCTTAAAATTCCCTTCTGGTTCATGAATTAGAGATAAGAAGGATTTGTTTGTGTAGCTTCACTGTTTTGTTTTGTCTTTTTTTTTTGAGTCAGGTCTCACTCTGTCACCCAGGCTAGAGTGCCTGGCATACTCACGGCCACCCCAGCATCAACCTGCTGGGCTCCACTGATTCTTCCACCTCCGCCTTCCAAGGAACCGGAACTACGGGTGTATCTACCACACCCAGCTAATTTTTGCTGTATTGTGGAGTCAAGGTCTCACCAAGGTGCCCGGGCTGATCTTGAACCCACAGACTCAGGCAGTCCACTTGCCTTGGCCGCCCAAAGTGCTGGGATGACAGGCTGAGCCACCTAGTCTGGCCTGTTTTGTCTTTTAACCTCTGGCATGTAATTGTTCCTCCTGGCTGTGTCCTATGCCCAAGGTCGACAAACTATAACTCATTGGCCTGCTTTGGTCTTCACCCTTCCATATCCATTCATTCAAGTTTTGTCTATGGCTTCTGTCATGCTACAGCAGCAGAGTGGAAGAGTTGTGACAGAGACCATGTGACCTGCAAACCCTAAAATATTTGCTATCTGGCCCTTTGCAGAAAAAGTTTGCCAACCTCTATTACAGCTTCTCTTTCTCTATGCACTCTATTTTATCTCCTAAGGAGTGTTGGTTTAACAATATGCCCACAAATTCTTCAACAAAACAGGCTTCAAAATGTAAAGTCCGCATTCCCTTTGAATATAGGCTGAAGTTAATGACTTGCTTGCCACAAATAGGATATGGCAGAAGTTACAGTGTTTGACTTCTTAGACTAGGTCACAAAGGGCACTGTGGCTTCCGCCTTGCTCTTTTAGATTACCAGCTGTGGGAGAAAACAACCCCATAACATGAAAACACTCAAGCAGCCCATGGGGAGTGCCAGGTGAAGAGGCACTGAGGTCTCCTGAACAGCCAGTACCAACACATCAGACGTGTAAGCCCTTCGAAGCTGATCTTGAAGACTCTGTCAGGATATAGGGTGGATATAGGGTGAAATGTACAACCACAGCCTGGATCTCTCCTAGGACCTCAAGTCTTCATATGTAACTACCTATTCTTCATTTCTTCTTGGCTATCTCAAAGGCATCGAAAACCCAACATCTTCAGGATTTTGGTCTTTCCCCATTCAAATATGATGTTCCTCCAATATTCTCTATCTCGGTAAATGGCACAAACAGCTTAATCCATAAACTACAAATCTAGCCATCTGTGATACTTCTTTATACTTGACACCCTATATCCAATCCGTAATGCTCACCCCTTTCACTGAACTTCTGACACATGTAATTCATCTGGCATGCTTCCTTTTTTTCTCCCATGGCCTTGGTATTCTCAGTTACATATTGCTGATTGAGGTCATATTAGTTTTGAACTACCAGTGTCTAGCACAGTGCCACTGAAATAGTATGCAATCGATAAATTATTGTTATTCATGATCTTGATTAAGAACTCAGTGCCGTTATAGTTAATGCAATAAAATTTTGTGAATTCAATCATTCCCCCAAGTAGCATACACACATCAAAGTCTGCTCCTCTCAAGTCATTAAATGTTATAATGATCTAACACGTTATGGGGCAATGCAGAGTTTCATGTGTGCTAGTCCATTTTTTCTAGGCCTTTATATTTTAAATTAATGACACATTATAGTAATTATTGACAAAAACAAAAAAAACCTTTGCTTTACTTTGGCTGAAAACACAAATGTCTCCAGGTGATGTTCAAAATGGCTTCAATTAAACAGATGTGGTGAGCATGTAGTGAAATCTTAGAAAGGCCCTGAAGAATTCCCTAAGATTGATGCATGAGCCAAGGACATAACATTCATCTTGGAGAATCATTCCCCTTCTGAACAAGTTTGATAAAATGCGTTTTCTTCCACTTTGACCTTAAGCACTTAGAAATCATTTATTTTACAAAAACCCTGTGGTCCAAGATGATGGCAACCAGAATAGTGACTTCTGTCTCATATTTCAACTGTGGGTGGTTTATAACTTCAGTTTAAGGGAGTGCTTTCATAGAAAAGGGTTTAGATAGATTTCACTCCTTTGTTGGCCACCTCCATACTGCTGTGAAGAACAACTTTGTGCTTCCCAAGCTGGTTCCCAGCACAATAAACAGTCTTGTCCAGCTGTTAGAATCACCCAATTTTGTAGCAGTTGCACACATATGTTCACTTATCCAGGTTCTATGTTTGAGCAATCTTCTTATCTTTGCCATTTTTATAAAGTGAGTTCATTTCATTTTAGCACCCAAGCACAGAAGTATCTTCTATCTTATTTTCAGGAAAAGGTTCTCAAATATTTGCTAGTGTTACATTTATGACTCTTTACCACCAGGTCACCATGTTTGTTGCAGTATGATTTATACTACAGACCTCCCTAAATTTAGTTAACTTTCATCTGTTATCACCCTCCAGATATTTTAACTTGGTGTATCTAGGAGGCATAATAGCCAATGCTTTGCCAAAGAGCTGTAAATATTGGCAAGGATTTTATGTTTCCACTCAACATTCAGAGTGTCTCAACTGATAACAATCTCAGACCTTCTTGTCAGCATACCAAATATATCAACAGGACTTGACATGAATTTTCCAGACATTTATAGAATCATGAACATTTTTTCCACATTGAAATTTTAAAATCACACAAAGAAAACAGTGTTTTTCTATCAGATTATTATATAAAATATAATAAGGTCACATATTCTATGCTGCAGGAAATGTTTATTACATGGGAACTTCATGAGTTTCTGAAATTATTGACTACTAATTTGTAAATTTATGAAGAGATATTTAGCACGCAATTTTATCTTCAATTCTTTTGAATTCTGTTGAATTTTGTCTATTTTTCTCAAGGATTATCTCATGTGTCCTTCTAGTGTGCCATTTGACTATAACTGCGCTATCTTTTCATAGAGATAGTAATGTCATTCATTTGTCAGCCTCTCATACACACATTGCTATCATAGACCAAACTGTTTTTGTTTTGTTTTTTTTTGCAGACATACAAAAGAATGGTTCTTTTGTAGAAATTGATCTGCATAATTTATAGCTTATTTCAAGGGTGCAAAATTACAGTTAATTCTGGTTCAGATGAATATTTTCCACATCAACCTAGGGCATGGTCATACTTATTGTTTTTTGGTTTTTTGGGTTTTTTTGTTTGTTTGTTTGTTTTTGTGTTTGTTTGTTTTTTTTTAGTTGGAGTCTCACTCTGTCACCAAGACTGGAGTACAGTGGCCACTCCCGGCCACTGCAGCCTCGACCTGCTGGGCTCTGGCCATCCTTCCGCCTCAGCCTTCCAAGCAGCTGGAACTACAGGTGTGCACTACCACGCCCGGCTAGTTTAATTTTATTGTAGAGATGAGGTCTCGCCAAGTTGCCCAGGCAGGTCTTGAACCCGTGGGCTCAGGCAATCCACTCACCTCAGCCTCCCAAGGCACGGGATTACAGCCTGAACCACCGAGCCTGGCTGGTCATACTTATTTTATATAAAACCAAATCTACAAAATGTGTTTCTCAATGTCCATCACTTTATATTTACTAATGGGCCTATCAGTATTTTCATTTTTCTAAGATGTTTCAGTGTATAATGAAAGAGGGGAGTACCACTAGGTACAACATTTTAAAATAAATTAACTCCATATTATTGAAAAGGGGCTATGAACAATATCAGCTTGTTGGGGCGAGATGCAGCACTTGGTTCCTAGGTGTGCCCAGGTGGATTAAAGGACACCGACTCAAAAATAATAAATAAATAAAAACAAAAAGAAGTGCTACTTTACCAAAAACTCATTTTTAGTGGCCAGGTGCGGTGACTCACACCTATAATCCCAGCACTTTGGGAGGCCGAGGTGAGAGGACTGCCTGAGCCCACAGGTTTGAGACCAGCCAGGACAACTTGGTGAGACCTCATCTCCACAATAAATCAAAAAATTAGCTGGGTGTGGTGGTATGTACCTGTAGTTCCAGCTACTCAGAAGGCTGAGGCAGAAGGAATGCCTGAGCCCAGAAGGTCGAGGCTGCGGTGGCCATGAGCATGCCATTGCACTCCAGCCTGGGCGACAGAGTGAGACTCCGACTCAAAATTTAAAAAATTCATTTTTATTTATGTATTTTTAAATTTATTCCAATAGCTTTAGGGGTACAAATAGTTTTCAGTCTGCACTTAATAGAATCTAATTATTTTTTTAAAAAAACTTGTACACTGTTGGCAGGAGTGTAAATTAGTACAGCCTCTATGGAAGTCAGTATGGAGATTTCTCAAAGAACTAAAAGTAGATCTAACATTTGACCCAGCAGTCCACTCCTAGGTGTCTACCCAAAGGAGCAGAGATACTCAGCACCCCCACCTATGCACACTGTACTAGATAAGTGATGTTTCATCCCTCCACCCCTTTCCTCTCTCCCCCTTCTGAGTCTCCAATGTCCTCTAACCCATTCTTTCTGCCTCTGCAGATCCTTCGTTTAGCCCCCACTTCTAAGTGGGAACACGTGATATTTGGTTTTCTGTTTCTGAGTGAGTTCACTTGGAATGATGTTCTCCGATCCCATCCAAGTTGCTGCAAAAGACATTATGTCATTCTTTTTGATTGCTGAACAGTATTCCATCATGTATATATAGCACCTTTTCATGATCCACTGATTGATTGATGGGCATTTAGGCTGATTCTACATCTGTGCAATTGTGAATTGTGCTGCCATAAACATGAGGGTGAGGTGACTTTTTTATATAATGACCTCTGCTCCTTTGGGTAGACACCTGGGAGTGGGACTGCTGAGTCGAAAGGTAGATCTGCTTTTAGTTGTTTGGGAAATCTTCATACCGACTTCCATAGAGGCTGTACTAAATTACACTCCCACCAACAATGTACCAAAAAACTTTCTAAAAAGTTTAAAAAATAATAATAATAGATTCTATCAAATTTAACCTGAAATGTGCATGTGGAGATAAGAAAACCAGGTTTTCATTGGAAGATGCGTTGCTGTGAAGTTAGTGTCCAAATAGATGCCAGGAAAGTGGTGCTTCTCTCAAATTTCCTCACACACATGTAAGAGTTCAGCCTTCCTTCTTGAAATCATCCAGCTCCCAAAGCAGCTTTCCCAGGGCCCACTCTGAAAACATGGAGTGAAAAAGGAAGAGTCAAGGTCACTGTCACCACCGAGTCTTGAAGCCCGACCGTTTTCAGCCTTGAAGCGATTCTCATCAAAAACTAGCAATCTGAATGTCTTCTATGACGCATCTCCTGACTCTCCAGGATACACTTGGCCACCCCCTTCCTGCATCGCCATTGTACCCCGTAGGAATCATTATCGAGACATCTGTGACACTTTACTTCACGTGTACACGTCTGTTTTCTCTACTGTACTATCAATTCTGCGACCCTGGAAACGTTCTACACAATATCTAGCACATAGTCAATGCTAGATATATGTTTGTGAACTCAGACATTCTTCTGGACATGATCGAAAGAGAATATCCAGCCGTTAGCACCAGGGCACTCTGCAAATGGTTGGGTCACAGAAGTCATTGAATTTGACAAACTGGAGACATTTTGAGCAGAATTGTCTAACTCAATATGAGGCAGGATTGCAAAACAGACTTTTGAACAGCAAGAGTGACCATCCATAGGGCACCTCTTTCCAAGTCTTCATGCTGTAATCACATGATTAACTCTTCTTTAACATCAAGGAAGGGGTCAGTATTTTTTTGTCCAAGTTCTTGTCAATATTTCCAGATTATCCTAGTGTTTAGTGTTTCTAATTCCCTATGGAATGTAGCTACACGACGTGCACTTCTGTCAGTTTCAGGCCTCTGTACTGTCAAAAACGAACCGTCAGAATGCATATTCCTTTATCATTTTTCTCTTATAAAAAGAAAGTTGGAAAAATATATGATTTGCCTTTAAGGGGAAAGACATTCCATTTTCCAGATGCTGCTACTTCAGGAAACATTAGAGGTCTCTTGTTGAAATTTTTAGAAGTGATCATGCTATGGTACATTTTACACTCCTGGTGAAGCTGTCATCACTACCAAAGCATTCCCATAACTACCTTCATATGCCCATTTCCTTGAGGAAGAAGCAGAGTGACGCGAACTCTCCTGGAGTTTCATATACCTTTGAGCTTCTATGTGTGAAGTCTCAGATTTTCAAAAGTCAAAGGTTGGAAGTTTCCTCCTGGGATGCCACACCTATGTGAAATTCCCCCCGTAATGGAATTAACTTCTTTAGCAAGCAGTTACTAATCTTTAGGAACATTTTTCAACAGTAGATGGTATTTACAAACAAGAATTGAAGCTGAGATTGTTTCCAGGTAAATTGAATCGGGGAATAAGGAAAATATGACTTATCAGAGGAAACTTCCAGATGAATTGAAGATAGTGAATGACAGGGGAACTGGGAACCCTCTGGCCACAGACTCTTCTTTCAAGTAGAGGTCTTGGCAAAATACATTCTGCTTTCTATTTCTAATGAAAATGTGAAACAGAAATCTCCTTTTCCATCCCAGCTGGGTTGCCTCCAAATATGCCTCCTTCTCCCTAATCAGTTGGAATGGTGTGCACCATAAAACATCCCAACATATTCTGAAATGCTGACATTTCATTTTTAATTGAAATCAAACAGAAATCATTGCACTAGGGAACAAGAGAGTAAAGCAGGCTTTTGATAGAAATTAATAGGGGAGAGACAGAAATACTATTCTCTGTCATAAAGTAGTCCACTGTGGAAGGCTGCCAGTCCTCTTGCCTGAATCTGAGATTATCTCCAGGATTACATACAGGGAAGAGAACACATCTTATGAGAATGGAACAGAAAATCTCATTGGGATGGATATATCAAATGAAATGAAAGAAATGAAAAACACTTCTTGGCTTCTATTTTGAAAAATCATATGAATATAGAGTTCAAGGAAAAACGGTTGAGTTTTACTGCAAAAACAAATGATAACCAAAAGCAAAAGCATTCATGTCATCAACAAAAATATCTACAAAAATAAATCAGTAAGTACATGCCTTGGAAGGTAAAATAAACTTACAATACTGGGACAAAAATCCTCATATCAGTGAGGCAAATTTCTTTTAAAAACAGTTTTATAGCCATTGCTATAGCTGTAGTGTTTTTTAAATTTTTATTTTAAAGATGTAGAGTACAATTCAGAAAGCAGTAGCATTTTAAGAGTCGAAGTATAAGTTGTAGCACTGGTAACTATAAGGATTATAAAATACTTTTATAAGTAAAAATTTTAATAGTGGATCCTCCAAAGGTATTATGAAAATAACTTCAGCTTTCAGAAAACAATGTTATTTTCACAAAAAAAAAGACTTTGAATATAAAAAGCCATAATGTTAATAAAAACATGCATTCTTATGGGCAAAACTTCTAGCAACAATCTGTAGTATTTTATTACCAAAAAAAAAAAAAAGTTGGCCTTCCTATATGAGTCATTCCAAGTCATTATTGAGCGAGGACTGGGGCTAGAATGAGCAGGGGGCAGGTGTTTGACCCTGAGGAGTTCATGGCATGTCGGAGAGAAATACTTAAAAAGATAAATGCTGGCCAGGCACAGAGGCTCATGCCTGGAATCCTGGCACTTTTTGGAGGCTGAGGTGAGGGATTACATGAGCTCAGGAATTTGAGACCAGCCCAGGCAACATAGTGAGACCTTATCTCTATTAATAATAATAATGATAATAATAATAAAGAGATAAATGTTAATATGGTATAATACCTGCCATGGTTATGTGCTGTTGGTTACATAGGAACAAAGTGCTTTTTGGCTGACTGTCTCAAGGAGTTGGTGGTCAGTGAAAGGAAGCATGGGAGAACATGGCTAGACGGGAGAGCTGTCTAGAGGAAAAGTTGGCGTATTTGCTGGTTTTCAGAGGGTGGAAACTTGCAGAAGTTGGCAAGTGGAGTGAAAGAAGAGAAAGAAACTGAAGAAAGGAGGAATGAGTGACAGATAATATGACTACTTCTTTACATGTGGGTCTTCTCACATTTTTCTAAAAACTATGACTGGCTCCTTGGGCTAGTTTAGACATAAGTTTTTTTTTATGTTCATTAGAATGTATTGAATTAATACATGGTTATTGTGTTTTGGGTTTTGTTTTTTGAATTAGAGTCTCACTCCGTCCCCCAGGCTGGAGGGCAGTGGCACGCTCACGGCCACCCCAGCATCAACCGCTGGGCTCCAGCGAGCCTTCTGTCTCAGCCTTCCAAGTAGCCGGAACTATAGGTGCGTGCTACCACACCTGGCTAATTCTTTTCTGGATTTATTGTAGACATGAGGTCTCACCAAGTTGCCTAGGTTGTTCTCAAACCCATGGCCTCAAGCAATCCCCTCACCTCAATATATGGTATGTTTTAAGGGCTGGAGGCCAGATGTTCTCATTTTTCCAGAACACTTGAACCTGAACTGACTTCTCGGGGCCACAGGGCATTTATTTAGGGAGATGCCCAGTGAGACAAATGCAGCCTTGTGCTCCTTTCAGTGAGATATTTTCCTGAAATAAGTAAGTAGTCTACCTTGTGGTAAAGACCACTGATTCTTCCTGGAGGTTGCTTCACATGCAATAACCAGGGGAAATTCTGCCTACACAATTTTAAAGAAAACCAAGAGTGCCCCCAAAAATTGTCATACAATTCACGACAAAAACAATGAATATCCATGAACAAAAAACAAAAATAGAAACTTCTTTATTCCTCACTCTATCTGATACTAAAACTTCACAAAATTAGTATCCAAATTATCTGATGAAAGCAATGTAAGGAATTCGCTGGATAATTCTAATACAGATAAGAAATTATCACGGCCGGGCTTAGTGGTTCAGCCTGTCATTCCAGCACTTAGGGAGGCCAAGGCACGTGGATTGCCTGAGCTCACTGGTTCGAGACCAGCCCGGGAAACTTGGCGAGACCTCGTCTCTACAATAAATCAAAAATTAGCTGGGCATGGTGGCACATGCCGGTGGTTCTGGCTACTTGGGAGGTTGACGTGGAAGGATCTTCGGAGCCCAGCAGGTTGACGTTGGGGTGACCGTGAGTGTGCCACTGCACTCCAGCCTGGGTGACAGAGTGAGACTTCAACTCAAAAAAAAAAAGAAATTGATTATCTCAGTCTCAAATTTGCCATGCTTAAAAAGAGACTCTCTTTTGAGTTGGACTGCTTCTTGCTAAAGAATCATCCTCTTATAACAAAGGATATTGCAATATGCTCTGAATAGATGTTTAAAATCGCTCTCATAAGTTCTGGAAATCTCTCTCATTGAAACAGTCTCAGCTTGACAGCCCTGCAATAACCATTAAATATTAAAATAACATTAAAGAGCAACTGTTCAGCTCATGGATTTAGCTGCAAAAACTCCAATTCACACTAATGGGACTCACATAGCTAAATCCCCTTGTGCGATACTGAAAATTTATGCCCAAGGATCCAAGGATCAGACACAGTAAAGAAAATGATAGATTCGCTTTCAAAAATATAATCGATCCACCACCAAGAAAATTATTATTATTCATGGACTTTCCATCAGAAAATTATTCTAAAAATTATATTGTCTGAGATTTAACAGCACCCAACTTTGCATTTATATAATGTACATTTGTGATGTAATAAAATTTATACTCCTATTGCAAGATAATTTGAATGTTGTAAAGACACTTATAAAGTTATAAAAAAATTTGTCTCATTTATGAAGAAATCCTAAAGCCAAAATCTAATTATAAATATCTGTATGTGTATTATTTCTATAGATACTATCACCATAATGCTTAAGCTTAAGGACTATATTTTTGATGTTGTTTATATACATTAAATAAAAAAAAAGAAAATGTAAGTAACAGTGTTACTACTTAAAGTTATATGAAGAGGACGGACTTGGTGGCTCAACCTGTAATCTTAGCACTCTGGGAGGCTGAGGTGAGTGGATTGCCTGAGCCTGCGGTTCAAGACCAGCCAGGGAACTTGGTGAGACCTCGTCTCTACAATAAATAAAAAATTAGCTGAGCGTGGTAGCGCACACCTGTAGTTCTGGTTCCTCGGAAGGCTGAGGCAGAAGGATCACTGGAGCCCAGAGGGTCCACGCTGGGGTGGCAGTGAGTGTGCCACTGTCCCCCAGTCTGGGCAATGGAGTGAGTCTCTGGCTCAAAAAAAAAAAAAAAAAAAAGTTATATAAAGATCTTAACTTCTCAAAAATATTTCTTTTAAGAAATTTTATTGTGGTGACCAAACATTATAATAATCCTATACACAGACACACACACACACACACACACACACACACATGAGCATAAACTGAAGAAAGAAATTTTAAAGTCTTATATAGAACTCTGGTACAACTGCATCTATATTATTCTATGGAATTCCTGCTGGTCCATGTCAAAGCATTTACTGAAAGAGAAAGAGGAGTAACACTGTTTTGTGGGAAAAACACCCCAGTGGAAAGTCTGGAGTCCCACTTTTGTCACTCACTAACTCTATGACCTTGGGCAGACCACTCCATATCCCCAAGTGACAATTTTCCTTCGCTGAAAAATGCAGGAAGTAGATGAGATAGTCACTAAGTGTATGCTCAACTCTGAAATTGCCTAGAACTAAAGTAGCACTATTATGATAAACTTTAAAAAAGTCTCTACTCTTGTGTCTGCAGAAGAGAAGAGGGTGTGTGTGTGTGTGTGTGTGTGTGTGTGTGAGTGTGTGTGAGTGTGTGTGTGTGTAACCTTGAAGGATGAAGGCTGAGGGTAGAGAGAATGTGAACCACTTTGGAAGTTCAACAATAGTAAAAACAACTGGGCAATGATCTATAAATGTAAAGGAAACACACAGGGGTGCCAAAATAATGAATACATATTTTAAGAGATATTCTGTATGTATTACTTTTCAAAGTTGAATTGAATCTCAATAGCAATGTGTGGTATGACATTCACTCAACTGTGCTTCCACCACTTTCTTTGACAGTTCAGCCTGTTGCCTGGTGACACTAGCATTCATTTGATTAACACCACCTTTTGAGCGAACATCATCCTTAAACTGTGTATACATTTATTTTGGCACTCCCTATATTTTGTATTACTTAAAAAGAAAAATGTTATAGCTTTTCTAATCTTTTGGAGTGCTTACCATTGTCAGGTATGAATCTAATAGCACTACAGATGTGTTCTCATTTAATCTTCATTTATGAACCCTATGAGGAGTTCTTATATTTATGCTCCATTTTCTAGATGAAAAAATGAAGATCTAAAGAGTCCTGTGTTTCCAGCTATTGTGACTATGTGAAGAAATGTAAGATAAAGCCTGTGTTATATCTTCTGAAGTTTCATAATCTTTTTAGAGTCAACCTTATAGAAAACTAAAATCTGATTTCTTTATTTATTTAAAGCACTTTTGGTAGCACTACCATACACAATGTAAGTAGTTCAATAGGAATATAAAAATATCCAGAACCTAGCTAAAGAAAATTTAAGTCATCTGGAATCCAAATAACCATGACATGGTATATTAAAAAGCAAGAAAATATAAAAAATAATCAGGAGAGAAAAAATAAGCAATTGAAACTAATTCAGAATTGATAGATGGTAGAAGTAAAACACAAGAACATTAAAACTCTTTTTAAAACTCTATTTTATTTCTTTAAAAAGTTGGACAGAGACATAGAAGTTACACACACACACACACACACACACACACACACACACACACAAATTTTTGTTTTTAAAGAGCCAAATCAAACTTCTAGAGATGAAAAAAAGTCTGAGATCAATGGTCGATTAGACATTACAAAAGAAAATATTTAAGAGTTTGAATATATTGCAGTAGAAACTATCCAAGAGAGAACATGCAAAGAAAAGAATAAAACCACAAATCACCAGTATCAGGAATAAGAGAATGACACCACTACATATTCTGCAGAGATTAAAAAGAAAATAAGTTAATATCATTAGTAACTTTATGCCAATAATTTTGGCAAATTTACTGAAATGGACTAATAAAGTACCTCAAAAGTTACAAACAACCGATGCTTCTCTAGAAGAAATAGATAAAATCAACTGAATATTCCTGTATTTATCAAAGAAATAGAATTTGTAGTTAAAAACCACCCGTATCTTATCACCAAAAAACCCTCCAAACTGCAGGACCTCCTAGCATTACTAGTGAATTCTACAAAATATTTATATAAAAAATACAATTAGTTGTATACGAAGTCATCCAAAATATAATATAAAAGGGAATATCCTCCAATTGATTCTATATATCCATCATTACTCTGATATCAAAGCCAACCATAGACAATATAAGATAAGAAAACATACATCAACCCAAAAGTTAAAAGAAAACAAATGAACAAAAAACTTTATAAGAGCTTCATGACAGGGATTTAAAAATCACATTTCAATAATCAGCCTGAATAATTAACATGAATGAACTAAATGCACCACTGAAAAGACACAGAATGGCAAACTGGATTAAAAAACCAGGACTCAATAATTTACTGAATTCAGGAAACTCATCTCACCACAAGGGACGCACATAGACTCAAAGTCAGAGGATGGAAAACGAGTTTCAGGTGAATGGAACACACAAGAAGGCGAGAATCGCAATCTTAATATCAGACAAAACAACCTTTAAGTGATCAAAAATTTAAAAAGATACAGAAGGGTCCTACATAATGATAAAAGTTTCAATCCATCAAGAAGAAATATTCATCCTAAACATATATGCACCCAGCACAGGAGCACCAACATTTATAAAGCAACTACTAAGAAAACTAATAAAAGATATTGACTAACACTATTATAGCTTGGTACTTAAATACCCTACTAACAACCCTAGATAGATCATCAAGACAAAAAATCAACAAAGAGATCTGGAACCTCAACTTGATGCTCAACCAAATGGACTTAATAGATACCTACAGAATACTCCACCCAACCATCACAGAATATACATTCTACTCATCACCACATGGAATGTACTCCAAGATTGATCACATCCTCAGCCATAAATCAAGCATAAACAAATTTCATAAGCTTGAAATACTGCCATGAACCTTCTCAGACCACAGTGAAATAAAAATAAGTATCAACACCAATAAAATTCCCCCAGAACCCACAAAGACCTGTACACTAAACAGCATGATGCCGAATGATCACTAGATCAACACAGAAATCAAAACAGAAATTAAAAGATTCCTGGAAACAAATGAAAATGAAGAAACATCCTAACAAAACCTCCGGGATGCCATGAAATCAGTTCTTAGAGGGGAATTTTTATTTCTAAGAACACACATTAAGAAAATAGAAAGATCACAAGTTAACAGCCTAACAAATCACCTAAGGAAGCTGGAAAGTCAAGACCACCAAAACCCTAATTTAGCAGAAAAATCCAGATCACCAAAGTAAAAGCCCAAATATAAAACACAAAAGACAAAAATATCATAGAAAAAAATCAACAAAGCAAAAAGCTGGTTCTTTGAAAGAATAAACAAGATTGATGAACCGCTAGCCATAATGACCAAGAAAAAGAGAGAAAAAGCCCAAATAAACACAATCAGAAATGCAAAAGATCAAATCACAACTGACCCCAAAGAAATACAGATTATCAGAGAATACTCTGCACACCTGTATAGAAACAAACTTGATAACCTAAATAAAACAGAGGACTTTCTGACATCACACAACCTCCCAAGGTTGAAACAAGAAGACATGGAGACACTAAACAGACTGGTAACAACCCAGGAAATTGACCTACAAAAAGAAGCCCTGGACCAGACTGCTTTCCTGCAGAAGTCTACAGAACTTACAAGGAGGAGCTGATACCAATCTTATTGAAAATATTCCAGGCAGTTGAGAAAAATAGAATTCCCTCCAAATTATTTTACGAAGCTAATATCACACGGACTGATACTCAGACTGCGTAAAGATCCAACAAAAAAAGAGAACTACAGGCCAATATCCCTAATGAACATGGATGCAAAAATTCTCAGCAAGATTCCAGCAAATTCGATCCAACAACACATATCAAAAACCATCCACTATGACCAAATAGGCTTCATCACCAGGATGCAGAGTTGGCTCAACATCTGCAAGACCAAAAATGCAATTAAATACTTCAACAGATGTAAAAACAGTAACCACATGATTATATCATTAGAAGCAGAAAAAGCTTTTGCTAAAATCCAACATCCCTTCTTGATAAAAACCATTGAACCCCTAGGTACAGAAGGAACATACCTCAAAATAGTAAGTGCCATCTACAATAAACCCACAGCCAGCAAATTGCTAAACAGACAAAAACTGGAAACATTTCCCCTAAAAACCAGGACAAGACAAGGTGGCCCACTCTCATCCCTCTTGTTCAACATTATGTTGGAAATCCTAGCTAGAGCAATTAGACAAGAAAAGAAAATCAGGGGTATCCAAACAGGAAAACAGGAAGTTAAATTATCCCTCTTTGTTGACGATATATTCTATTCCTCAAAAACACAAGAGAATCTGTCAAAAGCCTGCTTTCACTGTAAAAGGACTTTGGCAAAGTCTCAGGCTACAAAATAATTGTGCAAAAGGCAGGTGCATTCTTATACACCAACAACAAGCAAGCAGAAAACCAAATAAAAAACACCATCACATTCACAATGGCCACAAAAAAATGACATACCTTAGCATCTTCCTAAACAGAGAAGTGAAAGATCTTTACAATGAAAACTACAAAACACTGCTCAAAGAAACACAAGCAGACACAAACAAATGGAAAAATATTCCATGTTCATGGATAGGAAGAATCAACATTGTTGAGATGTTCATCCTACCAAAGGCAATCTACAGATTAAATGCAATACCCATTAAATTGCCAACATCATTCTTCTCAGACCTGGAAATGCAAATACAGAAATTCATATGGAAACATAAAATACCACAAATAGCAAAAACAATCTTCAGCAAAAGCAACAAAGCGGGAGGTATCACACTTCCGGATTTTAAAATTTACTATAAGGCTACAACAATCAAAACAGCCTAGTATGGTACAAGAATAGACATATGGACCAGGCTCAGTGGCTCAGCCTGTAAATCTGAGCACTTTGGGAGGCCAAGGGGAGTGGATTGCCTGAGCCTGTGGGTTCAAGACCAGCCCAGACAACTTGGCAAAAACTCGCCTCTACAATAAATAAAAAATTAATTAGCTGGGCATGGTAGCATGCATCTGCAGTTCAGTTCTGGCTACTTGGAAGGCCGAGGCAGAAGGATCACCAGATTTTGGGTTGATGCTGGGGGGTTGGCCATGGGCATGCCACTGCACTCCAGCCTGGGCAACACAGTGAGACTCCAACTCAAAAAATAAAATAAAGCAGATGCTGGCAAGGATGTGGAGAAAAAGGAACACTTCTACACTGCTGATGGGAATGAAAACTAGTACAAATTCCTTGGAAAACAGTGTGGCGATTTCTAAAAGAACTAGACATTGACCTCCCATATGACTCAGCAATCCCCCTACTGGGAATATACCCGGAGGAACTCAAATCATTCTACAAAAAAAAGATACCTGCACATGCATGTTTACTGTAGCACTATTCACAATAGCAAAAACATGGAACCAACTGTGCTGCCCATCAAAACTGGACTGGATTTTTTAAAATGTGGTACACATACACAATGGAATATTATCCAGACATAAAGAAGGACAAACATATGGACTTTGCAGCAACTTGGATGGGTTTAGAATCTATCATACTCAGTGGTCTATCACAGAAACAAAGAACAGAATGCCACAAGTTCTCACTTATAAGCGGACCCTGAACATTTACCATAATTCTATAAGAAAGGGCTTGGCAGAAGCGGGATACTGCCAGGGTGGGAGAGGAGAAGGGAAACACAACATCAATAAGGGTACCTGTTCTCAAACCAGGCAAAGTAGGGGCCAACGTGAGGCCCAAACTTTACCTGTATGATGAACTTGTATACCTAATCCTGAATTGTACCCCAATCTTTAAAATAAAATTTTAAAAAATCCTAGAAATAGAAAAAAAAAAAGATAAGAAATCAAAAGACCAAAGAACTAACTAGGCCCAAAGTTAAGAGAAGAGAGGAAATAATAAAGATTAGAGCAAAAATGAACAAAGTAAAGAATAGAAAAATACAGATGAAACTTAGAGTTAGTTTTTTGAAATAACAAAATTGACAATCCCTTAGACAGACTAAGCAAGAGACAGAGAAGCCTCAGATGAATAAAGTCATAAATGACAGAGAAGACATTACAACCAATAACAAAAGATAAAAAGGATCAAAAGAGACTACTGTGAACAATTATACATCAACATATTTGATAACCTGGAAGCAATATTTTAGATTCCTAGAAATACATGACCTTCCATGACTGAATCATGAAGAAATATAAAATCTGAACAGACCAATCACAAAGAAGGAGATTGAATTAGTAATCACTCCCCTCCCAATAAGAGAATCCCAAGACCAGATGGCTTTTCTGGTGAATTCCAAAACATTTAAAGAATGAACACCAATTCTTCTCAAACCCTTCCAAGAAACTAAAGAGGAGGAAACATTTTCAAATTCATTTGGTAAGAGCAAGTTGTTGTTGTTGTTATTATTATTATTATTATTATATTACTATAGCATATTAATAATAACTCTCAACAAGCTAGGTATAGATGAAATTTACCACAACCTAACAAATATCATATATGACAAGCCTACAACAATCACATACTAAATGGTGAAAAACTAAAAGCTTTTCCTCTAAAATTAGGAGCAAAGCAAGGATGCCTATTCTTACCAGTTCTATTCAGCATAGTACTAGAAGTCTTAGATGGAGCAATTAGACAAGATAGAGATATAAAAAGCATCTAAGTTAGAAAATAAAAAGTAATATTATTTCTGTTTGCAGATGATCTTATATGCAGAAAACCCTAAACTACACACACACACACACACACACACACACACACACACACACACACACATGAAGCAGTTAAAAATAATACACAAATTAATTAAAATTGCAGGATACAAAGTCAACGTGCAAAAATTAGTTGTGGACCAGGCAAGTGGCTCATACCTATAATCCCAGCACTTTGGGAGGCCAAGATGGGAGGATTGCTTGTGGCCAGGTGTTCAAGACCAGCATGGTCAACAAAGTGAGACCTCAGCTCTACAAAAAAAAAAAAAAAAAGTCAGACATGGTAGCATGTGCCTATAATTTCAGGTACGTTGGAGGCTGAGGCAGAAGGATCACTCAAGCCCAGGAATTCAAGGCTGTAGTGAACTGCAGTCATGCCACTGCACTCCAGCCTGGGCAACAGAGTAAAACTCTGTTTCTATACACTAAAAACAGTCTAAAAAGGAAATTTTAAAATGACCATTTACAATAACATCAAAAAGAATTTAAAATAGGAGTAAATTAACCAAGGAGGTAAAAGACTTGTACACTGAAAACTACAAAACACTGATGAAAGATATGGAAGAGGACCACAAATAAATGGGAAGATATCCTATGTTCATGGATTGGAATGTTCAGCAATGTTTAAATGTCCATACTACTCAAAGTGATCTGGAGATTCAATGAAATAAGTAACGCCGGCAACTCATTAGCAAAAAATAAAACAAAACCTCATTTTAAAGTGGGCAAAGGAATTGAATAGACATTTATTCAAAAAAGACCTAGAAACAAACGACAAGTATTTGAAAAGATACTCAACATGACTGATCATTGGAGAAATGCAAATGAGATATGACCTCATACCTGTCAGGATGGCTATGACTTTTTTCTTTTCTTTTCTTTTCTTTTTTTTTTGAGTTGGAGTCTCTCTCCGTCACCCAGTCTGAAGTGCAGTGGTACACTCACAGCCACCCTGGCGTCAACCTGCTGGGCTCCGATGATCTTTCAGCCTCAGCCTTCCAAGCAGCCAGAACTACAGGCATGTACTATCATGCCTGGCTAATTTTTTATTTTTTATTGTAGAGATGAGGTCTCACCAAGTTGCCCGGTCTGGTCTCGAACCTGCGGGCTCAGGCAATCCACTCGCCTTGGCCTCCCAAAGTGCTGGGATTACAGGCTGAGCCACGGAGCCTGGCCAGCTATGCCTTTTTTTTCTTTAAAAGATAAGTATTGGTAAGAATGTGGGGATATTGGAACCCTTGTTGGTGGAGTGTGTGTGTGAAATATTGCAGCAACTATGGAAAATAGTATGGAAATTCCTTAAAAACTTAGAAACAGAACCATCCTATGATCCAGTAATCCTTCTCCTGGGTATATATCCAAAAGAATTGAAATTAGGATCTCAAGGTGATAGCCACACTCCCATGTTCATTGCATTATTCACAAGAGCCAACACTTGGAAACAATCTATATGTCCATTAATAGATAAACAGATAAAGAGAATTTGATATATACACAAAATAAAATATTTTTCAACTTAAAAAAAATTCTTGGCCAGGATCGGTGGCTCAGCCTGTAATTTCAGCACTTTGGGAGGCCAAGACGAGTGAATTGCCTGAGACTGTGGGTTTGAGACCCGCCCGGGCAACTTGGTGAAACCTCGTCTCTACAATAAATTTTTTTTAAAAATTAGCCGGGCCTGGTAGCACGCACCAGTGTTTCCAGCAACTTGGAAGGCTGAGGCAGAAGGATCGCCAGGGCCCAGCAGATCGAGGCTGTGGTGGCCGGGAGCATGCCACTGCACTCCAGTCTGGGCGACAGAGTGAGGCTCCAACTCAAAAAAAAAAAAAATCTTACCATGTATGACCACCCAGATGAACCTGGAAGACCTAATGATAAGTGAAACAAGCCAGTCTCGGAAGAATAAATACTTCACGACTCCATCTATATCAGGTAGCTAAAATAGTCAAGCTCACAGAAGCAGGGAATAGAATGATGGTTGCCAAGGGCTGGAACAAAGGAAAATGGGAAATTGATGCTTAACTGGTATAAGAGTCCAGTTATGCAAAATAAACAAGTTCTAATATCTGCTGTCCAACATTTTGCCTGTAGTTCACAATACTGTGTATGCACCTAAAAATGTGTTAAGAAGGTAGATCTCATGGGAAGTTTCCTTAACATAATAAAAAAACGCAAGAAAACTAAAGATCTATATCCTTCATGAACAAAGATGTAAAAATTGTAACCAAAATTTTGGTGCTCCAAATCCAACGATATATAAAGTGGACAATATATCATGAGCAAATTGACAGTATATATTCCAGAAGTACAAGGCTGGTTTACCATTTGAAAATCAGTCAACATAATTCACCATAGTAAAACAAAAATTTTAAAGAAAATTCATTTGTTGATAAAGTCTGGCATCCATTACTAATTAAAACTCCCAGAAAACTAGAAAACTTCCACAGTCTAACAAAAGGCATTTGTGAAAAAGTCTACAGTTATCATCATAGTTAACAGTGAAAGACTGAGTGTAAGGTAAAAATGACTTCATTATTTATATACAACATTGCATTTAAGGTTATAGCCAATGTAATAAGGCAAAGAAAGGAATAAAGGCATCAAAACTAGAAATGAAGAATAAAACTATCTTTCTCTAAAAATATGATCACCTGTGTAGCAAATCTGGTAGAATTTTCAGAAAAGTAACTAGAACAAATAAGTTCAGCCAGGTTGCAGGATACAAGAAAATGTATGCAAAAATTGATTAAATTTTCATATACTAGGAACATCTCCATAGACTGGGAACAATTAGAAATTTAAGTTTAATAAGATCTGTATATATGAATAAATCTAACAAAAAAAGTCAAGACTTGTACAAAGAAAACTAAAATATTACTGGGAAAAAAATAAAAATCTAAATAAATGGAAAGACAGATTTTTCATGACCCATAAGGTTAACATGTCAATTATCCCCAAATTCATCTATTGATTCAACACGATCCCAATGAAATTCTTAGCAAGCTATTTTGTTAAATATGACAAGACGTTTCTAAAACTTATTATCAAATCACTGAGGTACTGACCACAAGATAGACAAATAGATAAACAGAAACAGAGAGAGTTGAGAGTTCAAAAATAAGCACACACATAAAGAAAACTTAAAGGCGGACAGGTCATTCAATAGAGAAAGGATAGCTTTTTTTCCCCCCCTCAGTGGAGCTGAAATAAATGGCTATCCATATGCAAACAAAAATTAACTTTGATTCATAATTGGGAATGTATATAAAAATTAACTCAAACTGGGTCACAGACTTAAAATGGAAGTGCTAAATCTACAAAAATGTTAGGAGAAAATCTCTGTGACCCTGAATATAATACCAAAAGCATAGTCTAATAAAAGAACAAAGTAATACTGCAGATTTCATTGAAATTAATCTGCTAGGCTGGGCTTGGTGGCTCAGCCTGTCATCCCAGCACTTTGGGAGGCTGAGGCGAATGGATTGCCTGAACCTGCAAGTTTGAGACCCGCCCGGGCAACTTGGCGAGACCTCATCTCTACAATAAATCAAAAATTAGCTGGGCGTGGTAGCGCATGCCTATAGTTCTGACTACTTGGAAGGCTGAGGTGGAAGGAACGCCTGAGCCCAGCAGGTCAGCGGTGGGGTGGCAGTGAGTGTGTCATTGCACTCTAGCCTGGGCAATGGAGTGAGACTCCAACTCAAAAAAAGAAAAGAAAAGAAAAGAAATTAATCTGCTACTCAGAAGACACAGTTAAGAGGATAAAAGATAACCATAGATGGGAAAAAATATTTCCAGATTATATGTGTTATAAGAGAATTATATTCAGCATACATACTCTACTTTTAAAACTCAAAAAGTAAAAAAAAAAAAAAAAACCCAAGTTTTGAAACAGAAAATGATTTGAACAGACACTTCATCGAAGAAAATATACTGATGTCAAATAATCATATGAAAAGATTCTGAATCAAAGAACATTAATCAATAAGAAAATGCAAATTAAAACCACAATGTAAAACCATTACACACTTATCACAATGGTCCATACCTAACGCTGACAGGGATGTGGAGGAGTTAGAATTTAAACACTGCTTGTGGGAATATAAACTAGTACAACCACTTTGGAAAACAGTGAGGCAATTTCTTACAAAATAGAAGATACATACCTAACCATACAAACCATTCATTTCACTCCTAGACATTTACCCAGGAGAAAGGAAGATCAACGTCCACACAAAGACTTGTTTACAAATGTTAACAGCCATTCTATGCATAACAGCCACAAACCAAAAACAACCCAAAAAACCACGAACAGACAAATGGATAAACAAATTGTGATATACATGCAAAGAAATACTACTCAGCAATTAAAAAAATGAACTGTTGATACCAAAATAATATGGATGTATCACAAAATAATTATGCTGAGTTTAAAGAGCTAAACCAAAAGAGTAAAATAAAGAGCACACACTGTATGAGTCCAGGTGTACGAAATTCCAAAAAATGCAAATTATGGTGTCAGAAAACAGACTCTTGGTTGCCTAGGGATAGAGGTGGGAGTTGAGGAAAGCAGGGAAAAGTGAAAAGGAGGAAGGCCATGGGAAGCAGAAGGAAATTAGGGGGTGATATATGCATTTTCGTGATTGATTTCACATGCATATATGTCTATCAAAATGTATCAAATTTAGCCAGACTCGGCGGCTTAGCCTGTAATCCCGCACCTTTGGGAGGCTGAGGTGAGTGGATTGCCTGAGCTCGTGGGTTTGAGACCCGCCTGGGCAGCGAGACCTCATCTCTACAATAAATCCAAAAATCAGCCGGGCGTGGTAGCGCATGTCTGTAATTCCAGCTACTCGGAAGGCTGAGGCGGAAGGATCACCGGAGTCCGGCAGGTCGAGGCTGCGGTGGCCGGGAGCGGCCCCTCCACTCCAGTCTGGGCGACCGAGTGAGACTCCGACTCAAAAAAATAAAATAAAATAAAGTATCAAATTGTACACTTAAATACGTGCAGTTTATTGACTGTCAAATATACCTCAACAGAGCTATCTTTTAAGAATATGAAACAGTCAATTTTTCAACAAGTAGGTAACTAATAGTGTGGAGCCTTTTGCTTTTCCATTTTTTCTTTACAACAATCCAGTGAGCTGGATATTATGATTATTTTTTATCATACTATTGTTTTACATACTTATTATATGTTATAGTTTCCAAGTGATAGATGATGAAACTGAGACTCAAAGGCATTATTTTGCCCACTGTCAGATAACTTTTGTCAGCAAACGTGGTGTGGAATTCCTTAGAAGCAAATGAAATAAAAGATCAACCTGATTTCATCACGGTGGTCCTCAAATATTTTATTTCTGCTTCCTCAGTATCCCCTCTCATAACCCTAAAAGACTCACTTTCAATATAAACGTTCAAATCCAAATTTCCCCAGAAATATGAGATAATTAGTGGACATTGTAGACTTGGCGGGGGGGAGGGTGGGAAGGTGTGAAGGAGTGAAAAATCACTCACTTATTGGGCACAACGTGTACAGGTCGGGGTAGTGGGTACACTTAAAGCCCAGACTTCTTCACCACTGTACAATGCATCTGTGGAACAAAAAACCACTTGCACCCTCTAAAGCTATTGAAATTTAAAAAATATATAAATTATATTTTTAAAAATAAGAAAAATGGAAAATTAGTTGGGCATGGTAGTATGCATCTATAGTTCCAGCTACTTGGAAGGTTGAGGCGGAAGGATGGCCTGAGACCAGCAGATCGAGGCTGCGGTGGCTGTGAGCATGCCACAGCACTTCAGCCTGAGCGACAAAGAGTGAGACTCCAACTCACAAAAAAAAAAAAGAAAAAAGATATATGAGGCAACATCTCAATCTACACTGTCCCATGCAGTAGCCACTAGCTATCTGCGCTACTGAACACTTGAAGTGTGGCTCATCTGAACTGAGATGTGGTCACGTGTAAGATAAAGCCCAGATTCTGAAGCTGTAAATAGCTCATTAAGCTTTTGTATATTGATTACATGTTGAAATTGTAATCTTTTGGACATACTGTGTTAAATAAAATAGACTATCAAATTAGTTTCACCTGTTTACTTTTATTTTTAAATGTGATTTTTATAAAATTTTCAATTATACGTGTATCTTGTATTCTATTTCTATTGGAAAGATTTAAACCCCACTGGGAAGAGCAATGTTTCACCTTTCTTTATGACAACTTCAGAAAATAATGATCTTGCACTTTAAACATGGTGCCCCATAGGTTTAATTTTGTAAGAGGGTGGACGGCTCCAGGTAGGGTGCCACTAGGAGAATCTATGGCGGTACTTGAAGAAAAATGGGCCCAGATGGGTAGCAGACTGTGACCAGGAAGAAAAAGAAATGCGTGGCTGAGCATGAACTCACTTGAGTGGTCGAGACGATTTGATCTAAACTCTGTGAAGATCAATTTTCTAAGTCAAGGCTGTTCCTTTCCGTTGAGGTACAAGGATATGTTGATGTACAATGCTAGCGCTTTGATTCATTCAACTCCTGTGGCTGCTTGGGGCAATTATATAAGATGGAGCCAACCCCAAGCTGTCTGGGTCCAAGCAAGCACTTATCTGTGTGACTCTTGCCAAGGCAAGCCTGGGAGAAGCAGCTGAGGTTTTGGACTCTGTGGAATGAAATCTCCATCCCCCCAAAGCTTGCTGGATACCGGACTCTTGTGCACCATTTTCTCTCTCGACTGTTAGTATTTCCCAGACAGCTAGAGTTCGGCCACATTGTGGGAAATGTGTAAATGTCACAATGAGTCTTGGAAGCTTTTCTTGGGCCTGCCAGGCTAACTCTTTACCATAAAGCAGGTAAGTGCTTGAGCACCCTTTGTACTGGCAGAATTGCTGCGTTCCAGGCTCCGTTCTTAGCATCTATAGTAAACACAGCTTCTGCAAAATGCCACTGAAATGGCACGGCGCAACAAATGTCACAGAAGACAGTGCCAAGTCTTGGGGTAAAACTGTGCTCTCCTAGACTCTTTCCTCTGCCATACCTTTTGCTGCTGTGTTAGCCATAGCCGCAGGTGCACTCTGTCCATCTCGAGGGATACCTTCCCATGGAACTGTTAAGAAGTCAATATAAAGCCTCCCCTTTATTTCCTTCTGAAATGGGAATCAGTGGAAAAACAGACTCAGGAGTCAGACAGATGGTGAGAGAATGTGGCTTTGGATCAGAGGCCCAGGAATCTCCCTCCTACTTCACTCACGGATGAGAGGGACACTTACCCAGTCGCCAACAGAGTGAGACAGCAAAGGTCTACTTCAAGCTGAGGGCATGAACAAGCAGACCAGAGCACCCCATCCTGTGGCAACCTCCAAAGACAAAAGAATCCAACAAAGCACTGAGCATGCTCAGTCAAGTCAACTAAACTCTAATCCAATAAGCCTGTAGGACTGAGGCACAGGGAGAGAGGCAGAAGTCCCTCTGCCTGGAAGCATTAGGCCAGGGAAATGGATACTCCCCCCATAGCCTCTCCTACATGAGTATATTCATCCACTTGTGGTCAAAGACGAGACAGGTTTCTCTAAACATGTTTGCCAGTAATTGGCATATAGGCCTGCGTGACGTACTTTCCTTGATGCAAGTTCCACTCATCTATTCCAAAATATTTCGCCAATGCCTGTTACAGGCTAGGCATGGTTCTAGATTCTACTAGGTGGAGAAATGAACAAAAATCCTGCCTACATGGAGCTCATAATTTTAGCAGAGGAAACTAAAAAAGTAAAAAAGCAAATCAGTAAAACTTGATACTACGGATGGTGAAAAGTGCTATTGAGAAAAAGAAAGCAAACCCGGGTGAGTATAGAAGTTGTAATGTCAAACAGAGTGGTCGGGAAAGCCTCTCTGGGAAGATGGCATCAGAAGAAGGGTCCGATGGAGGTAAGAGACGAGCCCTGCAGAGATCGGGGAGAAAGTGCTCCGGGCAGAGTAAACAGCAAGTGCAAAGTCCCTGAAGGAAAATGATACTTGGTATGCTGGAGAAAAAGCAAAGAAGCTAAAGTGGCTAGAACAGGAGTGAGGCAAGTTCACACATCTTTTCTGACTTTGGGCTTATTACATGTTCATGGCATATTACTCTTGCCTTTTTCCATTTGGGTTTTAAAATTTAGACCCTCAGCCGGGCTCGGTGGCTCAGCCTGTAATCCCATGCCTTGGGAGGCTGAGGTGAGTGGATTGCCTGAGCCCGCGGGTTCGAGACCCGCCGGGGCAGCGAGACTTCATCTCTACAATAAATCAAAAAATCAGCCGGGCGTGGTAGCGCATGCCTGTAATTCCGGCTACTTGGAAGGCTGAGGCGGAAGGATTGCTGGAGCCCAGCAGGTCGAGGCTGCAGTGGCCGTGAACAGCCACTGCACTCCAGTCTGGGCGACAGAGTGAGACTTCAACTCAAAAAAAAAAAGAAAAAGAAAAAATTTAGACGCTCTTAACAGTTCTACTGAAGCTTTGGGCTCACAGCTATGGCATTCCTCTGTCACTTGCAAGCTACAGAGAAGCCATAGATACATTAGTTCCAGCAATTCTGAACCTGCCTCACCTGTGCTCAAAGCCTGATTGCTGGAGGGCAGAGCATCCCTCCTTATCACACCTCTCTAATCCATCAGGTACCCAACAACTGCCATTCCAAAAGCAGGTTCTCAACATGGGTGTGGTAGAGGACACTGAGACTATTGCCTCAGGATTTCCATGAAAAACCTGCCTCTAGATGACTCAGACTTCTCTTCAGTATTGACTATGGGTTTTCCCAGCAGCAGTGGCTTCATTCAGAATACAAGGCTTGGCATATTTTCTTCATCCTTAGCATGGCACTCTCTGAATGTCTTAGCTTGGGCTACTATAACAAATTACCATAGATTGGGTGGTTTAAACCACAAACATGTGCTTCTTACAGTTCTGGAGGCCGGGAATTCCAAGTGCTGACAGATTTGGTGTCTGGTCAGAGCCCAGCCTACTTCCTTTTTCTTTCTTTCTTTCTTTCCTTCTCTCTCTCTGTCTCTCTGTCTGTCTGTCTCTCTCTCTCTCTCTCTCTCTCTCTCTCTCTCTCTCTCTCGTCAGAATCTTACTCTGTTGCCCAGGTTGGAGTGCAGTGGCACACTCACAGCCACCCCAGTCTCGACCTGCTGGACTCAGGCGACCCTTCCACCTCAATCTTACAAGTATCTGGAACTACAGGCAGACACTACCACACTGACTAATTGTTTGATATATTGTAGACACAAGGTCAGACCGGTCTTGAATCCCCGGGTTCAGGCAAACCTCTGACCTCAGCCTCCCAAAGTGCTGGGAATCCAGGCTTGAGCTACCACGCCGGGGCCTTGTGTTATCTTTCTGTGGAGGAGAACAGAGAGAAAGCTCCTGTGTCTCCTCCCCTTTTTATGAGGGCATTAATCTCATTTGTGAGGGCTCCACACTTATGGCTTAATGATCTCACAAAGGTCCCACCTCCAAAAGTCATCACATTGGGGATTAGGCTTCAACATAAGAATCTGGGGGTGTGGTAGCCCACGCCTGTAGCTCCAGCTACTCGGAAGGCGGAGGCGGAAGGATCGCCTGAGCCCAGCAGGTCGAGGCTGCGGTGGCCGGGAGCGGCCACTGCACTCCAGTCTGGGCGACGGAGTGAGACTCCAACACCAAAAAAAAAAAAAAAAAAAAACACTCTGGGGGACATACAACCCCCACCTTTTTCCAACGTAATTGCTGGCATTTGCATACATTACTGTCTGTACCCCCTACCACCCACTCCACCCCATCCCTTATTCGTAGGTTTCACAACTATTTCTTGAGGGTGTGATGTAGGCTCTCAATGAATAAAACAGACTCCTGCCCTTGGGAGCTTCTATTAAAAAGCACAAGACCTTCTTTGAAGGCAGGGCACCGTCTTAGTCATCACTATTCCCACAGCCCATAGCACAGGGCTTCCTTTGCCTAACGTGCTCTATAAAAACATGCACATCTTGAGACAAGCCACAAAGCAGAATTTTGCAGAGCCAAAAATAATGTGCTCATCTCTTTTATTCTTTAAATGGCTCATACAGACTAATCAGAATGAAGAGCGTTTAACTCAATGCCTTCCTCTAACGTATATTCAAAGTCCATTTATTTCCAAGATGGCATTTTGACCTGGGGTAACTGAAACCCCCATATTGCGAAAACATTGCGGCAAGATGCTAGAGAGGTCTGATTTTCTCCCTGCATTGTAAATCTTGAAAACTATTGGGGGTGAGAGTTTAAGATGGCTGATGATTTAACGTGACTGTTTAATCAATTGCATTACTAGTAAGCCATAGTCCTTAGCCCCTCTAAATATCAGGATATCAAAATTTTCTATAATGTTATCCAGGAAAAGAAAATGGATTTTGAGAATTTTCCTAAAGTGCTTGAATTAATATTATCTTTTTGTGGTCTAGGAAATTTTGCTAACAGCCCTGCTGATTTCCATTAAGGTTCCAGGGAGACAGAGTGTGGCACGCAGCTTTCGTTTGTAGATCAACAGTGAAGGAGACAGATTTGTAGTTTTTATCAGCATTAGCAGAGCTAAGCACATTTGTTCACAGGTGTTAGGAGTCACCGCTTGAATGAAAAGCTGGGCAGGGGAATAGTATTTGTCTTGTGAAACTGTAACTGAAGTATCAATACAGTCTACACCTTTGAATATGGCATTAGACATTCTATGCTGCTGTTACCTCGCATCGAAAAAATCTTGGCATTTTCCTTCCTTGAGTTCACTCCTTAAATGGAATGAGCACATTTTAAGTCCTTGCGGCGACCATTATTGATGGAATGATAGCATTTTGTATCAGCAGCAACCTTTTCATTGTTAATTGGGTGCTGAGATTGTCTGATGACATATTTATTCCCATTTTTTGAAACTAGAAAATGGAACATGTGAACAGCAGCGTATAAAGTTCTCTGACAGACCTATGATTAGGACTCCAAGTGTATAATTCCAAAAATCTTTGTTTTGTCCCTTAGGAAATAGAATCTCCTGAGTTTTGTCCTGCTGATTCTTTGGCAGGTCCCCTAAGGGCCTAAATTTGCTGAAGTAAGGCTGCCCGAGGCAAGGTTAGCCGCAGAGATTGTCATTTTTCAAATCCACTGGCCTTGTAACATGGGGGGAATCTCCACTCAACCTTACACCCAACTCTTTTCTCATACTTTGTTGGAAAACTTATCTTAACATTCAGCATGAAATTCAATAGATTATTTGACCTACTGACTTTGAAAAACAACACATTTTTGTCAGTCATTTTGTCAGATACTGTCAGATAATCAAAAATATTTCCATGGGTTTCCAGGTTTCCCTGGAAGGCGGGAATAAATTCTGATGTGCCTATAATTCTTTTCTTTTCTTTTCTTTTTTAGAAAAGCTTACAAGAGGTCGGGCTTGGTGGCTCAGCCTGTAATCCCAGCACTTTGGGAGGCTGAGGTGAGTGGATTGCCTGAGCCCGGGTTCGAGACCTGCCTGGGCAACTTGGCGAGACCTCATCTCCACTATAAATCAAAATAGCTGGGTGTGGTAGCACGCGCCTGTAGTTCCAGCTACTTGGAAGGTTGAGGCGGAAGGATCGCCGGAGCTCAGCGGGTCGAGGCTGTGGTGGCCGGGAGTGGCCAAAAAGAAAAGCTTACAAGAGAATCCAATACTTGGAAAATAAAAAACTTAAAATGTATCACATCCCCCAATGACGAAGCGATTTGGCGTAAACACACTCACCTCTGCCCATTGTATGTACTGTGCTTGTAAGTAAGGCAAAAGACAGGGTACCTGATGTCATCCACTGTTCTCATTCCCCTTCCCTCTGAGATGTACAGACCAGACCCCATCAGCATTTGTAGGGAGGATAATATAATTATATCACGTTACTGGATTTTGATGTGCAAAAAATGAATTAGGTAGCCCTTTCCTAGCCACAGGAGCATATGCAAACAATGCTATTGAGTAAACATTATGGAATAACTTAATATAATTGTTACAGTTGATAAATACTCTCTAGCATTTAAATTGTCATCCATCCACCAGAAACAACAAGTATCATTGAATGAATATGATTTAAATCAGGATCAGGTCTGGTTATTGGTTTAATCTCTAGTCTCGATTTTTTGGCCTAGAGAAATATTTAACCTGCTTGAGTTCCAGGTATTACCTGTTGTTTGGTATGCAATTTGTACCTTTATTTCCTCAAACTTTGGATTGGTAAAACAATTCCACAGATGAAAACATTGCTGAGTGATGGAGCTATGTTATTATTTTCACGAAATCCTAGCCCGTGTCCGGGATAAGTTGACAAATGGCACACTGAAAGAAAGTAGTTTCAAATCATGTCTTTGAGTCATGGTTCTGGGCTGTGAACTAGGCTTAGAGTAGAAAAAAGAAGAAACATTTCTATTAATATTTCCCCAGAGAGAGGACAGACGAGGGTAAAAGAGTAATCATGACATTTTCACACTCTCAAAAGTAATGAGATAAAGACATTCCCAAATAACTTTAGACCAATACGTAGACAAAAAAGGAAAGCGTGCACTATGTGGGCCTCATCTCCTTGGGTAAAAGTGAGTCACAAAAAGCATCTACTTATTCAAATAGTAATTGCTCAAAGGTCATTATCGCTGTTGAGTCTCTACTGTGTTCGCGATTAGAAGGAGGTGTCCCCAACTACAGAAGCAGAATCTCATTCCCTAGAGCAGTGAGTCTCAACCCTGAGCATTCATCAAAAGCACCAGAAGGACTCGTTAAACAGATTGCCTACAGCTCTGCAGTTTCTGATCAGAGGTGTAGCTGAGGCCCAGTGCTTTGCAGGTCCAACAAGATCGCAGGTGATGCCGATGCCCTTGGCCTGGGATTTGCTCTTTGAGAACCATCGCTCTTGAAGGAAGCGAAGCTGAAACACATGTGTGAAGGAATGCAAAATCTGTTTCCGCTGTGGCTCCACCACTTTTTAGCTCTGTGGCTAAAGTTATAAAGCTGGTAAGTGATTTATTCCTCTGTGCCCCTATCTCCCTTCTGTGGAAAATAAAAAGAACTGATAGCTGTCTCATCAGATTTTGGTGTGTATGTGTGAGAGATTATATGTGTTTGTGTATCTATATGTAAATATGTGAAAAACGCACATGCCATGGTATGGTCTGCTTTGCCAGCTTTGAGTGTGAATGCAAGTTCATCTCTTTTGTGTTTCCAGTCAAGCATTCGTACCTCCACACGCCCAATGTGGGGACATGTCCAGTGTCCGCCTCTTGAGACTTCCTCTTTCCCCCAACACATATATTCCAGCAGTGGACCCAGTCAGAAGAGCCACTCTCAGCCCAACGCTAGGAGAGAGAACTTGAGAATCTGATCAGTCCACTGACCTGTGTTTCTGCCCCACCATACAGTACCACCATTGAAAACTCACTCGGTGGCTCAGCCTGTAATCCCGTGCCTTTGGGAGGCTGAGGTGAATGGATTGTCTGAGCCCGCGGGTTCGAGACCCGCCTGGGCAGTGAGACCTCATCTCTACAATAAATCAAAAAATCAGCTGGGCATGGTAGCGCATGCCTGTAATTCCGGCTACTTGGAAGGCTGAGGCAGAAGGATCATTGGAGCCCAGCAGGCGAGGCTGCGGGGGCCGGGAGCGGCCACTGCACTCCAGTCTGGGTGACCAAGTGAGACTCCAACTCAAAAAAAAAAAAAAAGAAAACTCAGGGCACACCCTCAGATAGCATTTTCCAGCCGTACAAGGCTTCTACTAGGCCACGTTTTTTGGAGGCCATGCCTTAAACTTAGGCTCCAAGATTTTAGCTCTTTCGGTTCACACTCATAGGCCCTATTATTTCCTGAAAATATGCCGCTGTACAGGGTCACTGAGTATGACGGGTTTCCAGTCTAGGCCACGTGCCGTGCTAACACTAGCACCTTCTGCCACCTGCCCAGCCTCCAGACCACGTTATGGTGCCAAGGTGGCCAATCTCGTCTCTCTGTTTTCTCAAGATGAACACTCCTTTCCTACCTGGGGTGCCCTTTCCTGCAATCCCAGCTGACCTCCTGGAGACCATTCTTATGCCTCTGAAAGCATCTAAAAACCTAAAAAGGGAAATGGGCTGGAATCTCAATTGTTTTCTTCCAAGCTGGGTCCTCAACTCTTAGGCCAACTTACCTACCTCAATGGCGCGCCTGTAGAAATTTTGCCAACCATCACCATTCCCACTTCTTCTCGTTCCCCTGGCTCCTGCTGGAAGAGTCCCAGCACGCAGCCGGCTGTCCCCAAGTGGTAGCCATTATAATGACCGCCAGCCCTCTTTTGACGTCACACTGCTCTCCCAGGTGACACCGCGGGGCTCCCTTTGATGGAGGTACCTGACGGTCCTTACCGGAAGTTGGCTTGTCGTCTGGGGAACACTTGAGATGCCGGCGTTTTCCTTGTCCCCTTGCCCAGGGAGACCACGTCTCGCCACGTCCCCCGCCTTCTGCTGGCCTTCCTGAGTCCCTGCATTCTTTCCCCCACTGAGACTGGGTGGGCAATGCTTTAAAAGCACAGATCCTCCTTGCCCCGGTTTGAAGACCTGTGCCAGAGCTGGTTCTGAGTAGGTCTCCAGCCTCGCCCAGGCCTTTCTTAACTCTGCCTCAACTTCCCAACAGAAGGCACAGCAAGGCCTTACCCACACCAGAGGAAGAACAAGGAGGAAGATGAGGAAAGGAAGGGAACTCGTTCCCCCCCACCCCCCAAAAAGCTTCCCAGTATATGACCTTAACATATAACAGAGCTATTTGTCCAAGAATTTTTGAGTGGGTGTGGGAGCATAAGCAGAAAAAGAGAAAGGGTCTGCTTTTTAAAAAAAAAAAACTGATAGGTGGCAAGATTAAGACCTTCCTGCAATATGTATGTGCAGAATCTCTGTATTCAGTGCTTTTCAGAAAATTATTGTTGTTAAGATCTAGCAAATAATAATTACCCAGACATTCAATAAAAACGTGTCCAGGGCCTGTTCTGTGCAAGTACTGTTCTGTGTCTACCAAAGGCTTCAAGAAGAATCACAGAGAGTCTCTCCCTTGGATGCCTTGGGTCTACCAGGGAGCTCCAGAGACATGACATTGGTGGTGTGAGTATGTCCGTGTGAGGCTCTGAACGGTGAGCCCCGTAAGAAGACTATTCAGGGATTCAATCGGGGCTCGGAGAAACTGCTTTGTCCTCAGGAGGAATAATGTCCTGTGCTGGCTCTTGGTCTCCTGGCCACCTGACAATAAGGCATGCTCTCTGGGATGTTTTTTTTCTGGCCGTAGGGAAGGTGAGTTTCTATTCTACACACTCTGTGGACCTGTTTCCCCTTAGGACTGTCAGCAGCTCTTTTCTAAATGGGTTAACCAACAACAGGGATGCGGCCTGTGGTTACGAAATGGGTCACATTAACTATGAGTTTATAGACAATGGTGAATGCTTAGTGTCTGCCTGTTCCATCTGTGATAACTAGTGTAATGGCTTCTCTGGAAATATGCACAGCAATCGCATCTGGGTTTGATAATTCTAGATTTCAGATCATATATAGCACTCTTAAAAATAGCAGGAGCTAAATAATAAATAATAATACCTAGCTTAATGTATAAGCAACAGTTCATAATTTACAAAGTTGGTGTGACTACATTAGTTCTTTGAACAACTCTATAAAGAAAAAAAAAAAAGATCCTCTTCACGTCTATAGATGCAGCAACTAAAGGTCTGAGAAGCTCTGAGGTTTGTCTAGTTCTCAAGAGGAGTAGCTTGGCTTCCTGGGGGACATTTGGCAATATCTGGAGACAATTTTGTTTGCCTCCACTTGGGGGAGGGCAGAGAAAGGCTACTGGCATTGAGTGGGTAGAGGCCAAGGATGCTGCATGCTGGAATGGCCAGGACAGCCTTCCATATCGAGAATTTTCCAGCTTGAAACGTCAATGTGCCAAGGTTAAGAAAAGCTGGTCTAGGATCAGAGAGTCGGTGAAATCTGAACCCATATTTCTTACTCTGAATCCAATATTTAAAAAAAAATCTCCCAAATGTAAAGCTTTCACCTTGAAGAGAAGGGAAAGCACAGTCTATTGCACTTTATATTATGTTCATTTTTATTTCTCTTTTTTCTTGAGCTCTGGGGAAGGGGTGGAAATTTTGCCTTTAACAGACAATGAAATGTTGCTATAATATAAAATTGTTCCTAGTGATTCTGGAAAACCTTTCAGCATAATTTCCCCGTCTTTCCGACTGTATCCAATTCTATCTGCAATTACAATTTTTTGGACTACAAAGGATGATAAATTTTACTGTGTTTCCCAATTCTAAGACAGACAGACAACAACCACAACCATGCAGGCGATGGAAGATGGGAGGCAGGAAGATCGATTGGTTAACACGTGTGTGTGTTCTCAATTATCGATGGTAATGACCCATGGATGTAATGTGCGTTTGCCAAGGCTGCCAATGATCCAAAAGTCATTTTTATTGAGATTTGGAATCTAAATCATTTTTTAAAAGAAGAGTCATCTATCTAATAATTACTTTAATTTTGAGGTAAGCTACTATCGCAGTTATTTTTAATTCCCTAAATACACATCACTGTGAGGCAGGAGAGGCATCCAAGAATGTGCTAGTCAGTGGAAGATGCCAACAAAGATTCAAAATTGGAACAAGATTAGCAAATGAATGGCTAAAAAAGCTGTGATACAGGCACCTCATAGCCAAGGGCAGTCGAGTCAAGGGCACGGATACGAGAGCCAGACTGCCTGGGTTCGATCCTGACTCTGGAGACTTACTGACTTTGCGATCTTGAGCAAGTTACTTAATTTCCCTCCACCTCAGTTTCCTCAACTCTAAAATGGGAGTGTACATAATACCTACCATATAGGGGTGCTGAGACCTAAATGTATTTTAAACTGTGCCTGGCACATAATAAGTGTGATAGTGCTATGTATTTTCTATATTTTGCAGGGATTAACATGAATCCGGCAAACCTATGTATAGTGATGTGAAAACATGGCATGACATCCTGTTAAGCGAAAAAAAGAAAAGAAAAGGAAAGAAAATCACAGAGCCATAATTATCACACTGGCCCATTTATATTTTTAAAGTCTGTAATGACTAGATATGTAAGTTATAGGTTGCATGGTGAGGAAGAACCTGAACTCTTTCTTTTCGATGAGAGAAGTTTACAGCCACTTCCTGATTCAGGACTATGGGGACATGGGTCACTTTGAAACAGGCTTGCTTTCACTTCTCTCAGTTCTGGAATGTAAGCTAAGAAGACCAGTTGGGCCCCAGGGGGAGAGAGTAAAGGAACCTTTTAAGTTCCTTCAAAAGCTACCTCTCCCAAGAGCCCTTGGTAGCAGAGCTGGTCATCTGGGAAGAAGTGAGCAGACGGTGCAGGGTTCAGTGAGTCCACCGTGAGGACAAGGAACTCACAGTTCCTTCCCTCTTCAATCTATTAACGTGGTCATGTCTGAGGTCTATCAAACAGGTGTCCTCTTGTAGCCAAGAGGGAGTGGTTCCAGAACCTCTCATGGATTCCATAATCTGAGGTTGCTCGAGTTCCTGATATAAAATGGTGTAGTATTTGCATATAACCTACACACAGCTTCCTGTATACTTTAAATCATCTCTAGTTGACATAGGATGCTAATACAGCGTAAATGCTTTGTAAAGAGTTGTTATGCTGTATTGTTTATGGAATAATGACCCCCAAAATGTACATGTTCAGTACAGGATTCTTTTTTCATAGTGTTTTTTTTTTAATCTGCATTTGGTTGAATCTATGGATGCAGCTCCCACAGATATGAATGTGGTAGGCTGTCCTCCATGGTCCCAAAGAGGACTGCCAGAGGGAAGAAGAACCTGGCTCTGTGGCAAAGCCTGAAATGTGGGTGTAGACAAGAGTGGAGCTTTTGTATTTTTAGAACACAATATTAGGTATCGGAACACTGAAGAACTCTAGGAGAAGCTTGGCCCTCTAGAGTTTTAGAGTTTAACTGGGGAGTCAGGAGCAATATAGAAACATATGCATGGTTGATATCAAAAGTAATGAGTTCGTCTCATACATTGCTGGTGTGAGTGCAGACTAGTAGAACCACTTTGGAAAACAGTTTGGCAGTGTTTATTAAAACGAACATGTGCCTATCTGTGACCTAGCAATTCTTGGCATGTCATAGGTGCACCCTAAGTATATACCCAAAAGAAATAAGTACATATATTCGTCAAAATATATAGAATGTTCATAGTAGCTCTACTCATACTAGCCAAAATTTGGAAGACCTAAGTTTTGGGGAGAGCTGAGTAGATAAATAGTTGCATAATCCTATCATAGAATACCATACAACAATAAAAAAGAAGAGCCTTCTCCTATGGACATTACATGGATGAATCTCACAGACATAATGATGAGTGAAAGACGCTAAATGCACCTGAATATATACTGGATAATTCCAGGTTCAAGAATGGCAAAATTCATTAATGGCAATAGAAGTCAAAGAACTTGGGCACTACCTGTGAAGGGGAAGGAGAAAGTCTTCTGGTTGCTGGGAATGTTATATATCTTGATCTGGGTAGTAGTTACCCTGGTGTATATATATATCCAAAAAAAATTTTTTTTTTGAGTTGGAATCTCACTCCTTTGTCCAGGCTGGAATGCAGCACACTCATGGCCACCCCAGCGTCAACCTGCTGGGCTCAGGTGATCCTTCCACCTCAGCCTTCCGAGTAGCTGGAACTGCCATGTGCACGCTACCACGCCCAGCTGATTTTCTGATATATTTTTGTAGAGATGAGGTCTCACCAAGCTGCCCAGGCTGGTCTTGAACCTGTGGCCTTGGCGATCCTTCCACTTCAACTTTCCAAGTAGCTGGAACTACAGGCACACACTACCACACCCACCTAATTTTTGGATATATTGTAGAGACGCGGTCTCCCCAAGTTGCCCAGGTGGGTCTCAAACCCCTGAGCTCAGGCAATCCTCTTGCCTCGGCCTCCCAAAGTGCTGGGATGACAGGCTTGAGCCACCACGCCTGGCTTATGTTAAAATGTATTAAGCTGTATCCTTTTTTACTTTTTACCATACATATGTTGTACTACAGTTTTATTTAAAGAGGTTTTTTTTAAATGAATGCATTTGTTCAGAGGAGTGAAGGATAGAAGGACATCAAGAAGTCAGAGCTGACTTCAGAAGCGAGGTAAGACTTGAGCTGAGCTTGGGGAAGGGTGGAACTTGTGCAAGGGGATGGCAAGAGGGACGCCAGAACGAGAGAGAGAACAGATGAGATGCACAGGGGCACGGATGTCCAGAAAGCTCGGCAAACCTTGTGAGAGGACCGTAATAGCGTATACCATAGACTTAGGTTAGGAGCATGCTCTAACCCAATAAATATGTAATCGACTTGTGGACAATAGCACAGCCAATTTTAGTTTTCTGTCTTAAAACGTATAACTGTTTAAAGTTCCAGTTATGGGAGAAACTGCAAAGCTCGTTATTCTTCCCTTGTCTCACTTTCCCCTTAGCAACATCCAATCAGGTGCCAGGGGGTAATCACCTAAGTTTCCAGATGTCTCTGCAACTTCCCTAGCTAGTGGACCAAGGTCAGCCTGAGTCAGGCTAGCCAATCCTCCACGATTAAGCTGACCACCAGAGGTTACTACCCAATTAAATGGTAACAAAACTGGGAAGCGCCCCCCAAACTCCTCCTCCCTTTGTGTAAAAGCATAAAAGGCATCTGCTTAAGGAAATCAGAGCCTCTGAATGTACTCCGCTGTGTTGGTTGTTGACAGAGGTCCAGGCTCGAGTTTGTAAATAAAGACCCTCTTGAACTTTCATTGGAGTTGGCTCTTGGTGGTCTCTCCGATTGAACTTTCGGCCACTACACTTGTGCTTGTCTTCGCAACGTCACCTTCCCTTCCCCCCAGTTTAGAAGTCTTGGGGCTTTAACTGATTGGAGTCTTAGTCACATAATTCCTTAGGGATGAATGTACGTGGTTTGGATCAAAGGTGAACGTATTTTCAAATGGTCCACTCTGGCCTCAGCTGAAGCTTTAGTGTCAAGGTTCGGGGGGGGGGGCGACCAACAACGACCTATCCCTGGAGGAAAGCAAAAAAGCTTGTCGCTTCAGTTTTTGTTGGGAGCCATCTTGGTAGCGTGAAGAAATCAGCATAACATAAAATTGGGCTGAGCTGAGAGATAAGTAGAGAAATCAAGCTGGAGGCCTAATGGATGGTTCTGAACTTTTTTAGGTTTGCACGCCCTTTATCATCTGAGCCAGTTTGACTTGCTTTTTCTATTGTTTTGTAAACCGAATAGCTCGAATGAGTTGTCTAGTTTCCACGGTCATTGCCACAAACCTACTTCAGAATTTCATAAGCTCTGGTTGAGAGAACTGCAGTAGTTTTCTACCTGATCTCTGTCGTCAGTTCCTTCTTACCTTACCTTCATCTATCCTCCATATTGCTTCCAGAATGTTCTTCTCAGGCACATGATACTAATGGTTCCAGGCATCGTGTAAAAAGGCCAATGGCCGGGCTCGGTGGATCAGCCTGTCATCCCCCGCCTTTGGGAGGCTGAGGTGAGTGGATTGCCTGAGCCCATGGGTTCGAGACCCGCCTGGGCAGCGAGACCTCATCTCCACAATAAATCCAAAAATCAGCCAGGCGTGGTAGCACCTGCCTGTAATTCCGGCTACTCGGAAGGCTGAGGC
>NW_007245663.1:809420-816587 GCF_000164805.1 Carlito syrichta | reverse complement strand
AAAAAAAAAAAAAAAAAAAAAAAGAAAAAAATGCCAATGGATCCAAATTTGCCACCTGAGTTTCAACACTTTAGTCCTTTTGTTTCGCTCACGCACCCTGACAGGATCCTTATTCTTTAGCCTTCTGGCCTTGGCCAGAGTTAATACTTCAGCCCAGGACATCCTTCTCTTCCTATCCGCTTCATGGGAGTACGACTTTTCTTTCCAGATCCAACTCATCTCATCTCATCTAAGAAGTCTTCTTGATCTCTCTCTGTAGCTGATGACAATTACTCCTTGCACAGATAGTGTTACGGCATGATTTTACCTCTTGATAGCTCTTGGCACAGTCTGTCAGGAGCCCAGGTGATTTCTGTCTGTCTGGTCTTCCCATTAGAGTGTGAAGGCTGACAGGCTAAGGGCCCTGTTTTATCATCTTAAATTCCTCCCCTCCCCTTGCATGGTGCTTTTTTTTTTTTTTTTTTGGCACACACCTGTGGTTCCAGCTACTTGGAAGGCTGAGGCAGAGCATAGTGCTTTACATAAACAAACAGCTCGACGTTGCATGTCCTTTCGTTAGGAAATGGAAATAAAGTTGGAGAGGTTAGGCAGGGATGAGGCAACTTCTGGAGGATTTTTAAAAGCCAGGTTAGATATATTAAGCTCAATTGTTTTACTGCACTTGGGAATAAGGAAAAGATTATCTTTGTTTTCCAAAAATCCTTGAATTCTTTCTCCATTCTTTACTCTTTTTGAACCTTTTTAACCATCTCTTCTTTGGGTTGGGGAAAGGTGGCCGAGGGGTTTGAAATATCATGCAATCCGAGAGTAGGAGAATGAAAATGAACACGCTATTAGCTTTCTTTTCTATTCTCTATTATAATCCCGGAATATGCTTCACAAATATCCTTGCTAGCAAAGCAGTGAGGCCCATCTACTTCAGCGATGGCTGTAAATGTTTTTGATGATAACTAGTACACATGTACTACACTGTATATTAGACAACTTAAACAAGACTTTTGTAAAGCAACACTGTTCTTCATTCACACCATGCGTGTCAGTATTGTCTATGTTATTCAGTTTCACTTCAAACAAACAAAAGGTTGATCTAATCAACGTTCTGACCATTAAAGACCTGAGACTTGCAATTTTATAACGGTGACACTACAGTGCACACATCCTCATGGCTGTCACAACGATTGGATGAACACTATGCTGAATGCTTTGGCTAATATTTTACATTTAATCTGATGTAATAATTTTATGACAGATCACTATATCCATTTTATGAATGAGAGGAGTGAGGCTTAGAGGTACAGAAACTGCCCAAGGCCACACAACTACCTATAGCAGAGCTAAGAGTTAAACACAGGTAGACCAAGCTTCCGCTTACAGCTCAGTGACATGTGCATGGCTCTGGGTCACGGCCAACTGCAGGGGAGAGCTGCGTGTGCTGGACTTTAAACTTGCAGCACACACAAGGGAGGACAAGGCCACCGGGGAACAGACTAAATGCTCTCGACCTGACAACTTCATTTCTTCTCTGGAACTCTGTTCCTGCCCAGTTTCCCACTCTGCAAGTCCTCCAAAGAGTGACAAAACCCTTAAAATAGAACACTCAGACTGCAACAGAGGAAACGATTTTATGATTAGGAGGCAACTTCTAGAAAGCTGGCACTAAATCTTTTGAGTCTTTAAATTACCCAAACTCTGTGGACACTAACAACGAAAGACTGTCAACATTTTATTGTCTCTTTCCTTTTCCCAAACCCCCCCAACCATCTAAAAGCCCACGAAATATAAACTCTGCTCTGTACGTGCCCAGGTACTATAAGGAAAGTTTATTATCATAAACATCAATCTGTTGTCTACAACTTGATTTCCAAAACTGCTTAGTTTTTCTGGGTCATTCCTGGAGGAAGGCTTACGTATCAGGCAGTGTGCTAGGCTTTTAGAACACAGAGACCTGCTCTTCACCTTTATAGAGGGAACATGTACTGAAAACAGAGAGCACCATAAACCAATAATTGCGCACAGTGGGATCCATGCAGAAACCGCGGTACAAGGTATAGAGGGAAGACAGGGGGCTGAATCATAATCCTGGCAAAGCAGACTTATGATTTTTCCTACTTTTAGATGTTTTGGGGGTTTGGGGAAAAGGAAGGGAAAAAATACATCTCTGACAATTTTTCATTCTTAGTGTCCGTGGAGTTATGCGAATTTAAATAAGACTTAAAAGATTTAGTGCCAACCTCATAGAAGGTTCCTTCTAACCATAAAACCGTTTCCTCTGTCGCAGTCTGAGTGTTCTATTTTAAGGGTTTTGTCACTCTTTGGAGGACTTGCAGAGTGGGAGACTGGGCAGGAACAGAGTTCCAGAGAAGAAGTGAAGTTGTCAGGTCGAGAGCATTTAGTCTGTTCCCCGGTGGCCTTGTCCTCCCTTGTGTATGCTGCAAGTTTAAAGTCCAGCACACGCAGCTCTCCCCTGCAGTTGGCTGTGACCCAGAGCCATGCACATGTCACTGAGCTGTAAGCTGAAGCTTGGTCTATCTGTGTTTAACTCTTAGCTCTGCTATAGGTAGTTGTGTGGCCTTGGGCAGTTTCTGTACCTCCAAGCCTCTGTCTCCTCTTCTAGAAATGTTAAAAAGCCGGGCTCCGTGGTTCAGCCTGTAATCTCTACGCCTTGGGAGGCTGAGGTGAGTGGACTGCCTGAGCCCGGAGGCTTGAGACCTGCCCGGGGAACTTGGCAAGACCTCATCTCTACAGTAAAAAAAAAAAAAAAATCAGCCGGGCACGGTAGCATGTGCCTATAATTCTGGCTACTCGGAAGGCTGAGGCGGAAGGATCGCCGGAGCCCAGCAGGTCAAGGCTGCGGTGGGGGAGCGGCCACTGCACTCTGGTCTGGGCGACAGAGTGAGACTCCAACTCAAAAAAATAAAAAATAAGAAATAAGAAGTTGTAATAGTGAAGCAACACAATGACAGAACTTTGTATTGTATTCATGCTGATGAAGAGGCTGTCCCCTTGGTTTGGTAAATTAAGGCAATTATCCCACTTCTGTCTTTAGGGACTAGAAATTTAGGTGGCGGGGGTCAGTGTCCTGTTACGAATCATACTGAATACTCACAAGCAACATTTACTAACAACGAGGTAAAGTTATGATGAAACCTTAAGAGAAACTGATTTGAGAAAGCACAAACGCTGCATTTCAGCATACACCTGTACAGGTCATCTTGAGCATACTCCTCAAAGAGTTGTTGAATATCCAGTAGGTGCCAGGCGTACTGGCAGGGATGGAAACAGAGGTGGACAAGATTCCTGTGGTTCCTGCATGATGGGGTCTACCGTCTGACAGGGGAGGCAGATGAAACAAAAGGAAATGCATTCACAAAAGGATCCTCTTGGGAATGGTGCCCCTAAGGAAACAAAGCTGAGAATAATAAACTGGAGTGTTCACTTTAGACAGAATGATTAGGAAGGTCTCCAGGAGAGGTGACTGTAAACTGAGACTAGAAGGATGATATGGAGTCAGCCTGTGAACAGTGAGAGGAAAGCATCAAAGCACGAGTGAAAGCAAAGGCCCTGGGGTGGGCTGGAGTGAGTTGGAGTGTTTGCATACCATAAAGCTCTGGACTTAATTCACACAAACCGGCTGGAGCATTCCCATTCTATCTGGCCAGCTGCCTCTCTGACTCACCCTTGCAGTGTGAGTTGCCTTTGTATTGAGGTCCTGACAAGTGATGCCCATTTGAGATACTAACCTAAAAACAGGCTGGGATAGTCCTCCCTTTTCCACACATCTGCCACAGGCCGTGTCTTGCTTACTGTGACTTAGCCTTTCACTCAAGACTGCCCTTGACATTTATCTCATTCTGATGTTTTTTTGGCCGATATTTTTGCCTCAGGTCCTGAGAGAACAGCTGCTGACACAAGGTGGATGTTTAAAAATTACTGGCAGAATTTCTGGATGGATTTAATCAGAGCATTGGAGAGCTGATTGTTGTTGTTGTTGTCTGTGGTTATGTTTGCTTGCTTTTTGTTTTTTGGTTTTTTTTGAGTTGGAGTCTCACTCTGTCGCCCAGACTGGAGTGCAGTGGCGGCTCTTGACCGCCGCAGCCTCGACCCGCTGGGCTCCGGCGATCCTTCCGCCTCAGCCTTCCGAGTAGCCGGAACTACAGGTATGCGCTACCACGCCCGGCTGATTTTTTGATTTATCGTAGAGATGAGGTCTCGCCAAGTTGCCCGGGTGGGTCTCAAACCCGCGGGCTCAGGCCATCCACTCACCTCGGCCTCCCAAAGCACTGGGATTACAGGCTGAGCCACCCAGCCCAGCTTTGTTTGCTTGTTTCTTTTCACACAGGTAGGATTGGGTAGAGTAAATTACACGGAGTTTGAAGAAGAATGGTACAGGATTCTAACTGGCACAGGGTTGCCACAGGGCTACCTGGCTCGGCCTTGGACAAGTTGTGACCTTGGACAAGTCACCCCACTTAAGGCTTGACATCCTCAGTTACAAATGAAGGTTTTGGCCCAAGTGCTCTCCAGTATCCGTTTTCTTTCCCCCCATGATGAATCCATGGGGTATTGATGCTTGCCACTCCTTCCACACTCCTACGTGAGATATGTTATCTTTAGGCATCAACTCAGCTTATGCAATAATGATGCTTTACATTGGGAAGAAATTTATCATTTTCAAAGCACTCTCACCTACACAATCTCATTTGATTTTAACCAGTCATGTGAGGTATTTAAGGTAGCTATGATTTTTTTTTTACATCTGCCAAAAAGTGAAACTTGCCCAAGGTCACAAAGAGACAGAAAAACGAATGAGTGACACTTGCCTGTACTACCCTGATTATAGGTGGCACAATGAATCAGATCAGAGCTCTGTCATGTTGGAGTGATGCAAATCGTGCAGCAGCCATGATCTTTTTTTAAATGTTAGTGATGGTTTTGACAAGGCTGAAATTTAAAGCATTTTGTTGTTGTTGTTAAATCTTTTTGTAGTAAGGATCAGAAAAATACTCAGGTTAGCTCAGTTGAGGACGGGGAACATTGTGGGAATTACCAATCTCATGGACAGAAGGCCCAGCGGTTGTCACAATGACCGGGATAGTTCTCTAAGCATTTCTTTTAGGACCTAACCGTCTGCTTTTCGTGAAACTCTCAAGATCGTTCTCTCCTATCCGAAGAGCAATTTCCTCAGCTTACTCATGGCTCTCGTTTCCTTGTAACCACTGCTCTTTGCACAGCTTAGCTTTCTGGCACCAGCTTTGGCCAGCTGACTCCATGACATGTTGGACCCATCACTCACCACGGCCAGTGTCCACCTCTTCCTCTTTTTGTTCCTAGAGTCCAGTCTGCTGGGGCTGGTGGGGCCGGAGCAGGAAGGCGTTACGGGGCACCCACATCAAGTTCCACTTGTTAGGGACTATTTGTGTCTCTCTCAAAATGTGTATGCTGAAGCCCTAACTCCTTGGAACATCTACCTTGGGTCAGTACTGCGTGATCGTATTAAGAGACAGGGTCTTTGGGACTTTTAACTAGGTTTAGCTGAGATCCTGAAAGTGGAGTCCCCACGATGGGATTAGTATTCTTGTAAGAGGAGGAAGACAGACCGGGTTCTCTCTTTCTCTCTCCACCATGTGAGAATACAGTAAGAATGCAGCCGTCTGCAAGTCAGGAAGAGAGCCCTCCCCAGAACTTGACACCCTGACCTCAGTCCTCCCAGCCTCCAGAAGTATGAAAAACAAATGTCTGCTGGTGAGGTCACCCAGTCTAGGGTATTTTGTTGTAGCAGCTTGAGCTGACTGAGACATACCTCTATATCATACCTATTTATGAACAGGTTCCTAGGCAAGTGAATTCGCAGATGGAGAAGGTACCCCAAAACACATCTACTGCACTTCCTTTTTTATCTAAGTTTCACAGGATCCTTTTTGGTCTCCTTTTCTTAGGTGTCTCTGATCATCGTAAGTATAACTAGAAAGCACCTATTCTCAGACAACTCGGGGGGGGGGGGATCAAAGATAAAATATTCACATTTGTCTCTGAAATTTAAAATGGGAAGGGTAGTTCCAGGTTTTCGGATTGCGGGGGGTGGGGAGGAGCCCACAAAACTAGACTAGCAGTCAGGTACCTTTAGATCCCAAACCCGATCCTATCACTGGTTTCTGGACAGATCATTTATTTTCCTTGAAATTCACGGGGATAGGGAGTCTTAAAAACCTAAAAGCTAGAGGGGATTTTATTGGATTACCTAATCTAATCTCTGCATTTCACAGCAAAAGACACTGGCGTTGGGCCTTAGGTCACAGAGCTGATTAGAGGTAGAGCCAGCGGAATATTTCTCCCAAACCAACGTTTGTGATCTTTTCATTATATCATCTAAGTACAGACTGTAGAGGCTTACTCTGAGAATCGGGGATAATGCTTGTGATAATGCAGCCTAAAGTAGCATCTAAATGTAAAATATTATTTTAAGAACATGGAATGGGGGTGGAAGACAAATTTTCATCACGTGTGAATGGACAGGAAACAAGCGATAAATATATTAAAAAAAAACAACCCTAGTTCTTGTTCTCTAAAAATTTACATACGAAGAAAAGATCTTAAAAACGGAACTGAACTCTGTTCCTGCCTCAAACCTGCATCAGCAGAGGAAGGTTAGGGTGTTCCCACTGCCAGATGGATGGTACAGGAGCATGGCTGACTGTGGACTTGATCACAGCTTGCCTGGTTTCACAGGTGGGCCCTATGCCTTCACATAGTCTGTGACCTAGGCTTGTTTGTAAGCACTCAATCAACTTCTGCCTTGGGCCAAGCTACTCAATGCTCTCTTTGCCTGTGTTCTCAGGATCAAAGCGGCCAATGTTTATAAAATTCTTGGCACACACGGTCAACACACCTGACATGTGCCTAGTGTCACCTGTCCTCATCAGTACTTGCTTTTCTCTGTTGCAAGGACTGAAAGTATTCTTTGGGAGCGGGTGGTCTCGCGGGCCAGGGACCAGCTGGTTTAGCAGAGAGAGAGAGAATGAAAGACAGAGAGGGAGTGATTTACTTAGCGGTGGCTCATCTTTATCTGTCATCCTCACCGAATTCGTAGAAGCGGCCATTGTTCCCCTGCGTGTCACAGACCAGAAGACAGGCCGGAGGAAGGGATGGCTTGGCCGGGCCCGCCCGTGG
>NW_007245663.1:806992-808666 GCF_000164805.1 Carlito syrichta | reverse complement strand
CCCCGCCCCTCCCCAGTCATTGTCTGGCGGAGCCGCCGCGGCCGCAGCGCCTTCTCTCTCCGAGCCCGCGGTTCCCGGATGTGAATGGATTACAATGTATCTTTCAGGGAAACCTATTATTATCAATGTGACTCCGCGGGGGAGTCCGCGGTGGTGAGGAGGAGGAGGAGGAGGAGGAGGATGAGACGCCTCTAAACTTGGAACAAGTTTAAGACTTTGTGAGAGGAGAAGAGAAAAAAACCAACCACCCGCGAGATTGGTTTGAGGAAAAATATAACTATGCTGTGTTGATTTTTTTTTTTTTTTTTTTTACAAATAAGAAAAAGTTGTTGGCTTTTTTTTTTTTTTTTTTTTGGTGGATGATTTCTTTTTTGGGGGGAGGGAATTTTGCTGCCGTGGTATGGTGGAAAAGGCAAAAGCCAGAGCCAGGTGCATAATCTTGTAATCTGTGGATATCCCCTGGAACAGGACTGAGTACCACTTAAGATACTTTTTTGGGGTTGCACATGTGAGATACTAAGTACTTGCAGAAGATTTTTGTCTCTCTTTTTAAAGTCTCTTTCCTTGGAATATTGTGAGAATATTTGTGGCCATTTAAGGTAACGTTACAATTTGCTGTCAGAATAAACTGTTTGTAATTGAATTTGGCTTTTAGGATGTCGATCCCGATGCCTTATCAAACAAAAGGAACAACCTATTAAATGACTGCCAATGGGAAAAAGTGTGTGCATGCATTTCGTGTGTGTACCGGCACATCTAGCAGTACCAGGTTTGCAGAACGTGTGTGTTTGTGAGTGTTTCTTTCTTTCTTTTTGGTCAAAACACACGTTAAAATAGCGTATGTTGCCTAGAGCGGATAAGACACGCTTGCTATTAAGGACGCGTGGGATTACGGAACTTAATTTCTATCCTGAAAAGTGATTTGGGAAAGTCTGTCTTGAGAGCATGCAGGGCCTATCAGGGGGAATGCTGAATGAAAAACTTACAGGGCTGGCGAACGGGGACTTGGCGTGCCAGGAACTCAAGTGCAAAAAGCAAACATCCACCCCCAAAAGATGGCTTGGCTCCCCCCCCTTTTTGTCCTGGTGCGAAGTTTGCGGCTCCCCGTCCTGTGACTTGAGGCGGAGGGGCAGGAGCGCGTGCGGCTCAGGGCTCGCCCCCCGCGCGAAACTCCCGCCACGCGCGAGCGTGGCTCCCCGGCAAGATGCGGCCGGACGCCCACGCGGGGACGGCGAGGCCGAGGCCCCCCGCGTCACGTGCCTGACAGCCTGCGGTCTGCCGGCCGACCTTCGCAGGTTTCCTTGATAGTTACAATAAAATCCCTAACCCTAATGGTAACCTACCAAACCCATCATGACCTGCTCCCTGCCAGCTTCTCTAGTCATATCTTTTTTACCATCCTCCATCCCTGTATCCCACGAATGCTGTTCACCTTTCATTTTGTTAACTGAATCCTTGCTTTCCTTCTCCTTGCTGTTCACTCATGCTTCTCCTGCTACTTAAAATATTTTTCCCTCTACTTTGCACAAGTGAAATGACTTGTCTTGCAGTTCTTACCTTGAACATCCTTTTTCTAACTCTTCAAATTAAAGTCAATCTCCTATACTCATTGAGAGTAGCATGCATATATATATTTTTCCATTTTCCATATATATATTTTTGGAACACTTCACA
>NW_007245663.1:683511-806379 GCF_000164805.1 Carlito syrichta | reverse complement strand
ACCCCCCAACCCCCCAGTCTCCAAAAATCCGATTGTGTTTTCTCCAAGGATTGGGACTGGATTTTCTGATTGCGGTTATTTCCATGTTTCTAGGTTTGTGTGATTTTGCTAAAATGCATCACCAACAGCGAATGGCTGCCTTAGGGACGGACAAAGAGCTGAGTGATTTACTGGATTTCAGTGCGGTAAGAAAGAACGGTGGAAACTAACAACAGCTGTGAAACAAAACAAAACAAAACAGGAACCCAAACATTTCAGCTAGAAGCCGGTAGTGATCGGAAGGGCAGACATAATTTTTAATTGGCTGAGCCCTTGGTAAATACGAAGGTCTTTTTGGCAAGTTTTTAACTGTAATTTCGGGGGTGTGATGGAAGATTCAGACTTTTTTTTTTTTTTAATTACTTGCCTTGAATTCCCTACCCACGGATTTCCCCCGAATAATGGAATCTCACCCCAGCGGAAAGAATAAACCAGACACCCCCAAAACGGTAAACCGCCCCCTGAAACTTGGCCATATCTGCACACTGAGAGTACCGGATACTTTTGTGCCCTGCGCGTCCCTTTATTTTTGTTTTCTGGAAGTGGAAACAAAACTGGCGACCCAGTTGTCTCTTTGAAGTTTCAAACGGGCTACGCTTTGCACGAGTAGGACCTGTTCCTTACTGCTTCCCCCCGGTTCCATCCTTCCCTGGGATTCTGACCACAGCCTGTGTGTGTACCCAGCACTCGTTCTTTGCAACCCTCCGGGCTGTGGCACATCTCACAGTCGTGAGACGAGCACCGAGCGGAGCCTACACACTTGTGGAGTGCTCCGGCTGTCCCTGGTCCTTCTCCATGCCTGTGCTTCCCTTCCCCAGACCGAGTTCCCCCCCGTCAGGGGAACGAGTTGATTTTTGATGCCAGATGAGTTTGTTGTAAGATGCATTTGTAAAGCAAAATAAAAAGACTCCACGACACACACACGTAAAATCCAACCGCCTTCTGAGTGGGGCTCTTTCATGCCGCTGCTGCCGCTGCTGCTGTTTGTTCCTGCTCTCTTCTAGACCTTTTGGAGAAATGGCTCTCGGAAGTTTTGCCAGGAAGTGTGGCCCTAGGCAGCTTTGCAGCCCCCTCTCTGCTTGCTGCACTTTGTCCATTCGTTTCTTTGCTTTTTGCAGGCTCTGACTCAGGGAAGGTGTGCATTAGCCACTAGATAACGTCGAAGAAGAGGGAAACCAATTAGGGTCGAAATAAATGCTGGAGAGGGAGTGAAAGAGTGAGAGAGAGAGAGAGAGAGAGTGAGAGAGAGAGAGAGAGAGAGTGTGTGTGTGTGTGTGTGTGTGAGAGAGAGAGAGAGAGAGAGAGAAAGAGATAGAGTCTTGCTTCAAATTGCTCTCATGTTAGAGACGAAATGAGAATTTAGTGCAGGTGGCACTTTTATTTTTATTTGGGTTCACATATGACAGGCAAATCCTATACGGGATGGAAATGGACATTGCCACGTTTATGGCCAAGGTTTACAATATAAAACAAAAACTTTTTTCTTCTCCTTTGTGATACTAGTGTTTTCTGGAGAGGCTGCTGCCCTCCACACTGAATCTTGCTAACATGATGGGGACTGTGTTTGTTCAAAATGTGGTAGTTCTGCTTGACAGTCTAATGAACCTGAGGAAAAAGAAAACAGTGAGAATGGGGGGTCGGGTGGGTTGAATATGCCTGTTTTAGTTTTAAGTTGAATGGTAATGTATTTTTATTGATAAACCCTTAGCATAAACTCTGAGTGGTTTGGTAAGAGTATGAAAGATCTTTGACGGACTCTGAGGGCACAATCGTCTTCTTTTCAACTGTGATATTTCTTTGTTTCTTTTAGATGTTTTCACCTCCTGTGAGCAGTGGAAAAAATGGACCAACTTCTTTGGCGAGTGGACATTTTACTGGCTCAAGTATGTACATTCTTTGCTTGGTATGAAGTTGAATGTTCTTAGCTGTTTATTTACTCATTGTATATTTTTGGCTCTCTTGAAGTGTTCTGAAAAAGTCATTGAAATTCAGTCTGTAATCATACAGTTATTTCATTACCCATTGGAGGTATAACTTCCACAAATGTTATCTTTTGCAATTAAAATTAGGTCTTTTTTTTTTGGAAATCAAGGAAACTGTCTCAAGATTCCATCACTTAATTTAAAAGCAATTTTCTAATACAGTTGTAATGAAACACATGAAGATAAGGCCAGTATTAACATGGGGAATAAATTAATGTTTCCTATTTGAAAATAGGGGGAAAAAAAATCTAACATTCATACAAGGGAAAATCCCTTGTAAATAATATCAGTTATTAGGTTCTGTGCACAATTAACCCTTTTAAAGAAATGAGTACTTAATCTTGCAGATGAATGCCACGGAGTAAACCATAGCTGTAAATAGCCTCTTGCTCATCTGAGAGGCTAAATATGGATTCATTTATATTTAAAATATCCTTTTTTGTGCTTTAGGTCTTTCTTTTCCCTAATCATGCGTTTGTGCAATGAATTTTTGCGCATTTAAAGTTGTAAATTTGGAAGGACTTTTGCATTTTGTAAATGAAAGATCTTTGGGTTATGCTTTAAAAAAACGTTAGCGCTATTCACAAAGGAATCTGTGCACAGTGATTATCTGGCATCTGAGGAGGAGTTTGAGTACAGGACTGTTGGAACGTCTCTTATTAAAAGTGAAGACTGAAAACAATATTAATTTAAAATGTATATTTTCCTGTCCAGTGAATTTCAAATTAGAAAGTCATATGTTGTTGCCTGCCATCCTTTATGTCCAAGGCTCAAATCCATTTAGGCTTGTTAAACAGCTGCAGTATTTTAGGAGTTCTGGCAATGGTACATAACAGGACATTAGGCAGAGTTCTGTCCTTAAGTCAGACCGGTAAATGTTGACATCTTTTAGCTGTGAGATGCCAGTGGAATTGTCTGTCAGCCATGAATGTAATTTCATATTCCTTAACATTCATTTGGTGATGTTGCAGTGACAGAAATCTCTTCACCTGTGAGATCTGTGTAATTGGTATATTTTTTGTGAAATCAGTGGCTTTCACAAGTTGCTTATTTCCAAATAAGTTACTTCTTCTACTGGCCTCCATAAGTTTAGGGAATTTTTGTTCCTATAGCTTGGTTTACAAAATATGAGCTACCTCCTGTAGTGATATTTTATTTTTTGTTCTACTTTGATTAAAAGTACTATTGACAATGTGTTTGTATTTTACTATCTTGGACCCTGCTACATTTTCCATCTAGGGACTTCGAATTTATTTTTTGTATTATATCTTCTGGCTTCTGTATGATATTCTCTATACAATTTTCAAGATAAAAAATATTAATATGCATGTTTGAAGTAAAGATGTGGACAAGTGTCTTTTGTAGGCAAATGAACGTTTCATGTTAGACACTATCAAAACAGTAGCTAACTTTATCTCTGACAGTAGTTTTTTTTCTTGACTACCTAAGAAATGTGTATTCAGTTTAAATCTAAAAGTAGATTATGTCAGGCACAGAGATAAACTGTTTTCAAAGTCAGTGCAAAATACTAGTTTGCACTGTTGTAAAAATGGATGCTTTTGGAATAACTTAAGTATATTAGTTTAGATGTAGCTTAAGAAAGTAAGGTGATTTAGAAGTATGGAATTGTGTTACATTTAGAAAGACAACTGTGTGTCTGATCCATTTTCTATGTTCACATTTAAGTAAAGTCCCTGCCATTATATTTAAGTCTTTATAGATAGTACAGGCTGGATAAGTTGAATATGCATTAATGCATTTTGGTAAATGATCATGTATCAACACTTACACAGTTCCTAAGACTTATATATATGTGTGTGTGTATGTATAAGACATATATGTGTATGTATATATATGTGTGTGTTCATGCATACATAAACCTAGAAGCAGACTTTACTCTGAGTGAGTCATGTTACAGTATTTCTATGCATTTGCAATGATTATTTTTATGGTGTCGAACTTTAAGTTACATTGTACCCGAGGTGTCGTTTTCAGGACCAACTGTGTACTTGTAAGGGTAAAAAGTGCAGAGTCTCTTTTATTCTGGCTGCCTGATTGACAATGCAGGGTATTCATTTCATGCAGTATGATGGCGACTATTATATATAGGGGACAAATTGGAGTGTTAGTTTCATCCTATCTATTAAGACATATTTGAACACAGGGCTGTTAGTTAAGAAAATGGATTATATTTTCACTTAAAAAAAGGGTGAATCTTTTAAAAAGCATAACAAATAAAATCATGAAAGCTGCACTTTGCTCTTTAATGGGAAGGATGGACTAGGAAACTTTGGCGAGAGAAATAATTTTCTAAATTTACTTCAAGTTAATATCCATTGTCCTGAGTAGACTCAGATGTCACTTTCATGGGTTGCTTTGAAGCTTGGATCCAGGGGGGAAAATAGATCTAAACTATAAGTAAACTGTTCCTATTTGAAAAATTGGCTCTATTTTTTCAAAGTGAGGCTTGGTAATCTTTCATGGTTAAAGTTCCCAATAGCTTTTGATTCCATTAATACAGGATGCTCCATCGTGATTTGCAATGTGAGAATGAAAATAAAGTGTGGGCATATTCCCTTTAATCTTTCATTTCACAAACATGGCTTTTCCTACCACCTTAAGAAATGGTGAGGCTGCTCCAGAGAATGGAATGTAACCTGAGCTACAGCCTGACATTCCCAGGGAGCATTTTTCACATGAAAGGCTTTTGTCAACCCAGGAAAGGACTAGCAGTTTTTGTTTGATGTTTGCAGGTGTTCAGCAGAAAGCACTAAAACAATTCAGCCATGATGGTTCAGAGCTTCGATGACCTTAACAGGGAAAATTGGTGCGCTCTGGAATTATTTTTAAGAAATAGTTGTAACCTATATGGTAACTTAAACAAAGGGATTTAATATCCGTTATACCACTGATCTTAAAACAAACTAAAAGCATCCACATGCCTGGATGATTGGAAAATTATCCTCATTAAAAAGCAGGATGGCAGAGTTACCCAAAGGAAAAAAAATGCATCTAAATTTTAGTGATGAGGAGGAACTTCGTTTTCTAATATAGCAAAAGTAGTTTATTTTGTTACCTCTGAGTTTTTTGTGAGCAGAAGATAAACATGTGAGCATTGACTTCTTTTTAAAAAGTACAAGTAGTTTTAAGGTTGGGCCACTAAAACAATGTATTCTAAAGGACTTGCTAGATCAGCCCTGGTCACATCTGTTCCATGTATTTACAGCCAGTCTATGACAGATACTCCATCTTCCTCCCTCCATTTAGAAGTTGAGCTTTTTTCCCCCCTGTAACTGTTTAGTTTTACTAAGGTGTTCAGCAGTTGTTAAAGATTGCCAAATGAACGGGTGTTTGAACAATTAAAAACAGTTAAAACACATCTCCATTGTGGGTCATTTTTGGTCGAAGCAAGACATGTCTTGATACTTATATGAGTTTGCTAACCTATAACTACGTGACACTAAAAATGGCACACTAATTAATAAATGCATTGACAAAAAAAAAAAAAAAACAAACATCGATCCAGTGGGTAGTTTTGTATGGTAGAGAAAAATTCAAATAGTGAGCATCCTGGGTTAATTTCCATCTGTATCAGTTTGACTTCCTGGTAATGATATTTAAAAAAAACAAAAAACAAAAAACTTGATCTCCCTTTCAAGTTATTTGTTGAGAGCCTTCCAATTGCGGATTGCAGTGTAATTCATAAGGATTCTCTGGCTTTTTGGAAAGGGCAGAATAATTTAATAGAATTTTGGGGCTAGAAACCCCTTAGAAATGTAGTTACTGTCCATTGCCCTCATTGTATAGCCCCCCAAAAAAAAACAACAAAAAAAACTTGAAGGCCAAGTTAAGGAGCTTTCTAATTGTGCCTTTATTTGTTATTCTAAAAAGCAAGTTTTGATTTGCTAATTCTCTATGGCCCTGCAAATCCTTTATTGGAAATAACATTGGTCTCACCGCTGTCTTTCTGTCATTTGCACTGCATAATAGAGTATCAGGGTTTGTGTGCTCCTTTTTGTATGTGCATGTGCCCTCTGAATGCTTTTTGATTTTTGGAGCTAAATTTGGGATTATTGATCATTCTCTTTTGCCTGGTTTCTCTTGTGGCCCTTGGCAAGTTGTTGGGTAAAATAAGAGTGTGGGTGTGAGCATGGCACTATGCTTCTTCATGAATGTGCTCTTACACCATATAGTTGGTGTTTTTTTTTTTTTTTCATCCCTGCAAGAACCCAATGAGAAGCCAGGATTACTGTGCTCCTTTCATAGATGAGGAAACTGAGAGATGTTAAACCACTTGCTCTTAAGACAGCCAGTAATTAAATTAAATTTTAAACTCAGTTCTGTGTAACTTGAAGTCCTGCGTCCTACACACACACACACACACACACACACACACACACAGTCAGACATAACATATTCTTTCAAGATTATATAGGAAAACAATGTAACGTTGAGGCTTCGTGTGTAATACAGTCCCTGATCTTTAGGGTAGGTAGCGTTTTAAAAAACATGTTTAACGTAGTGATGTAAAGCACACCCATTATTTTCCTGCCTTAGTATCCAAATAAGATACGCTTCTAATTTATGATGGATTTCAATGTGACTTAGTATGTCTTTCTTATATTCCTTGTATCATTATTATTTTAAAAGTGGTTGTTGTTTTTGTCCTGTTGTAAATCGATGATCTATGTGGATGCCAGTGAAAATATTTCCTTATCAATTGATTTTATGTAGCTAATCAAACCAGAAGTTGAGGTAACCAAGCCTGATTTATTAATATCTAAAATAATAAGGATCTCCTATCTTAAGCTATGAAAAGAGTTTTGAAGTTCATTGTTAGATCTTTGAAACTTAATATTCCAGAGCAGTAACCCTAAATTCTATCTGCATCACTAAAATAAGCAGTTTTGAAGTTTTGATCTGTCTGTTACCAGACATGTGCTTAAAATGTTACGTTTTCTAAATTCAGAAGGCAGAAGCAATACTCTATTTGACACTGACTTAAGTAAATAAAATGCATTAAACAAGCGTGGGATCCAAGAACTGTTGAGACTGAAATGCTTAACATTTTTTGACAGCATCAGCAAATTATCCTTACCCTACTATTGTAATGAGGAAATCACTTAAATAACAGATGAACAGCTAAGTCACATAAACATATATAATAGAACTATGTAATGAAAGTTTATGCTGTTAATTGCTTGAATCTGTCTTAAATGCTTAGAATCATGGAGCAGTAAAGACTGTCATATAAACAGTTTTGTTTTGAGCTTAAAATTATTCCTTTTTGCTTTCATCTGCTATGATAAACAAAGTAATTTTGTAAGCTTTAAAGATCAAACATTTACTCCTAATGGTAAACTACATTTTATATTGGAAGTTCGCAACCTCGTCCAAGGAATAGAGTTGAGTCCTGGTGGCCTCAGGCCTGTGATTTTCCACGTTTAGTATTATGATGCTATTTAGATCTGCTCCCATAAGCCAAGATAACAGATCTTAAGTTGCCTAATAAGGAACATGGTGTGTTTTGAAATGTTCTTCAGTTTACAAGTCTTGAACCAAAATGTTCTTGGCCAAACCTTTAGAATCTGTATGTATGTTGAGTAAGTCAGATCTTGGGCAGCCGTAGCGTCAAAATGAAGCTAGGTAGAAACAGAAAGCCCCCTTTTCCTTATTTTTTGTATTTTATGAGCTATTTTTTATGACCAGGTGTTCTTACACGTTAATTAGATAGAGCTAAGTATCGGAGAGGGCAAAGTACATTATAGGCGCTTTTTTAAAAGGTTATTTTTGTTACTGGTTTCTTGTTACTTTGGGTCAAATTTGCACAATTAACCACCAAATTTGTTAGCTTACCTGTGAGCTCCCCATTTTCTAGATCCGTGAGCCCATTGAGACCAGGAATAAGGTATGCACAAGAGTTTTAGGGGTACTTTTGAACCATATCTCTGTTAATGCTTAGGTAAGAAACATAAGAGAGAAGTAGCAACTCAATCTTTGGAGAAGCTTGGTTAACACTTTGTTATGTTTTATATATATAAATATATATTTATTTATATCAGACTCACAGGAATAGCAAAAGGGTTGAAAAGGTTGTCATGTTTGCTTTCATTTCAAAAATAAATAACGGCCCAGTCAATCAGCATATCACATACCCAGGTGTGTCTAAAATCGGTTTATGTGAATGCATTTCAGGACTGTAAGATTTTATTTAAAGGTACAGCCACAGGATTGTTCAAATGGATGCTTTTGTGCCTTTGTGTGACAATTAACATTTAATGAATGACTTTCTAGGCTGCCATTGGTGGTAATTACTATATGTAGTTTATTAACTGCGAATCATTGTTGGATGTGCCTGTATTGATTTGTTTTGCAAACACCCGCTCACACGTGCGGCATATTTGTACATTACTTTTTAAAGAACTTGTTTTACTTACTGATGCTAATATTGCCTCCAAAAACTTTAGCTTATCATTCTAATGTACTATGCCTCTTTGATCATAGTAATTTTATTTGAAATACAAAATTCATCCACTTTTTTTGCTATTCAAATCTTGCATTCAGATGGTCATAGAATCTCAAAGCAGTGACACACTGCTTTTCAAGTAAGTGATATGCAGAAATTTAGATTTACAGTAGACTTTAGAGATGCTTTGTGACTTTTAGGTAAGGAGTCAAGGGTGGAGGGTTAAATGTTTTTTGCTCAAATCATACAGTTGGTTATTGGCCATGATAGGACACAAATACACATGTCCTGACCCTCTGGTCAAAGACCCCATGCTGCTTTTAATTAAGGTTTGGACTCAATCCGTTGATACCAACTGTATATTTCTTAAGAGGAGGAAAACTCTTATGATCTACCATCTCTGGAAAAAAAATAATAAAAACGGAGATTGTGAGAGATGGACATTGTAATCCAGCTCACTTGTCATCACGTGTTCTAATTTGGCTGAGGCAGTTGACGAATAACTTAAATGTATTGTGTTATTAAAAATAACAAAGTAAGGCCATGATTAAATATCAGGGCTGTAATTTAATCTTGGGGGTTCTGGTGCTGTTCATAAACCATTTGGCTTTTTTCTGTAACAGATGACGTCAAAATACAGCTTGATTGAATTATGACCCTGGGTTACAGCAGCACCTGCTGGCGTCTCTTGACTTCATGGCCTGTCAGCATTTCCATTACAAACTTTTTTCTCCCTGACATTTTAAACTTCGAATAGTTAAACCGGACTGATGGTTGGCATGTAAACGTTCGGTCTCTTGAGAGAAGACCATTTTCTCAACAAAACGGAGAAGGTGGCGACAGAGCCCCATGACAGAATACCTTTTAGAATGTTCTTCCTCGCTTTAATCTTCCATTAATTTAAACATTCTTTTGGGGGGGTGGTGACTTAGCTGAATGGCAAGGCATCCATATGGAAGGTTTTTCATCTCAAATTTCCCATGCCAAGACTTAAGTCCAAGGTAGCTGGAGAGTGGTAAAATTACGAAAAGACCTGGCATCTATGAAAGTGATTGAAATTGTAGCTCTGGACAACCCAGTTTTCATGTTGAGTAAAACGCTGAAGAGCAAGACATGAAAAACAGGCAGGTTGGCCTACCTTGTCTGTAGTTGCTTTCAGGTTCACTTAAGATAAGTGAAAATTGATAATGAATGTTTAGAAAGGTATGTTCTTATTACTTTCTGGAGGCTCGTAGCAGAGCTTCAGTTTCGCCCCTTGGGTTTTGCCATGCTGGAGAAGGAGAGAGGATGTTGTCTGTAGCTAGCCAGCTAGCTCTTTATCTACATGTTGTGATTCTAATTACTGGATTATCTAATACATGTTTCTAAAAACTGGCTGTGCTCATATCTCTTGTGTTAGCAGTCATAGGACATAGAGGGCTTTGTGGAAGAAAGGTCCTGCCCTGGGAAGGCATATACTCTAAGCAAAACAATGGGAAAAGTACGAATACACTTGACATTCAGCATTCAGAAGGCAAGATAATGTTGGGGGAGTTTAGAGAGATGGAGACTGTTTTCTTGCTGGGGGAAATTAATCAGGAAGGGTTCCTGGACTAATGGACTCTGATCTTTAAAGGAGGAGTAGGTTTCTGACATGTGGGTCTTGAAGCTGAAATGTGTGTCAAGATCAGTGTGGACTGCGCACAGAGGAAAGAACTTGCCAAGGGTGGATTAGCAAGACCACTGGAGAGAGAATCCCTGGGCTTTGCCGTGGAGTCACCTCCGGTCTAGGCAAGTGGAACAATGTCCAGGCAAAATCTCTGTCTTGGATGAGTTTTTTATTTTTTTCTTCCTTTCCTGATGTGCGTTTCCTTGGGAGTGTTACAGATTGTAATCTGGTTCTATCCAAAATTACACATTTTTGGGGCAACCCCCTTGGGTCCCCTCCCACTGTGGGAGCTTTTCTATCTTTTCTATAAATCCTGCTTAAAAAAAAACCAAAAAAACCCCAAAACCCCAAAGTACATGTTTTGCTGTTTGTGTCGGGATGGAAATCGAGGTTTTTGTTTTCCCAATTCTCAATTCTTTCTATGATATCATTCAACAGTGGAAATTTTCTTGAGCCAAAGTGATAAATACTTTGGTAAAATTTATTTATTAAGCCAAATTCTGAAAATACGGATTCTTTTGCAATGTTTATTGCTAAGTAACTGTTTAATATTGACAAAATGGTAACGCCTTAAAGCCTATATTTTAAAACTACAAAAAAAAAGTAAACTCACCAGTGTAATTCAAGATGAGTTTTCACTTTTTTGGAAAAGAAATTTAAAACTTAAAATATTTTAAGATCACAAAAATTCATCATCTTAATTTATAGTATTATATGCTAATATGTTTATGAATTGAATATATATTATTATTACTGTCATCATCATTGCCAATGCCACAATTTTTGGTTCAAAAGCTAGCAGGGAAATATAGTTATTATTGCCATAGAATACTTTGGGAAATGAATTTTAAAAACTTTCTTAGAGATATTGTGGTCTTAGCTAAGACTAACATAATATTTGTAAAAAACATTGTGGAGTGGCCAGATATACTCTTGAATAAAATCTATCATAATTATCTCACATATAGGGAAAAAATGTGTGCATGTATATATATTTCCCTTAACCCAAGTGTTGATGAATTCATATTAAATTGTCTCTCTGTGACCTCCAAGAACTTTAATTAAAGTAGCTTGCGCTTCCAGTTTCCATAGTGAAGCCAAAAATTCAAGTGATGATCAAGAGTGGCTTAGCAAAAACTTATTAATGAATTATTGTGTTTGCTACAGAGCTTAAAAAAAAGATTTTTTATGACATGGAGAATATTCTAGATCTATTTTTAAAAATTTAAGTTAAGAACCTGTGAATTTCCCCATCTTTTTCTTCGCTTTTCAAAAAATAAGGGATTTATATTGGAAATATTTCATAACCCTACAACTTGAGACTCAGAGAAAAAAAATTGGTCATCAGGTGGTAATAATATTTCCAGATTGAGTATACAATTTCATACATAACCCAATTTGTGAGCTTGAAAAGAAAAACCAGACAGTATCAATTTTAATACTTGTTTGAATAATTGTTCTTTGTTATATGCTTTCACGAATGTCATTGTCTACTAACTGATGTCCCAAACCATTGAATGCTTTTCTGTTCTCTTCTGGGCCCTGTGATTCTTCATCTAGTTACCTTTACCCACAAGGTTAATTTTCTTCTGGCATCTAATTTTCCCCTGTTTTTATTAACTTCTTATTTATTCTTCAGTTTCTCTTTTTGGCTCATACAAAACGATTTCTCTTTTCTGTGGGATCTCCATTTGTAGTGTGCCACTTGTGAGGGAATTCCACGCTTGAATCCTTAATAATTTTGGTGGAATTGGATAAGATAAGAGAGAATCCATAATTGTTGAAGGCTTCAAAAAAATTGAAAGGGGATGAATGCCTGTCATGTAATTTTTTTTTCGGTGTGAATGTATCTCACTAGAATAACGAAAGAATTATTGAGACTGACTTACCTTCATTCACTCATTCATTCATTTAGTAAGGTTTTGTGAGAGTCAACATACAAGTTAAGTACTAGATCGCGTGGTTCTATAAAGAATAAAAAATTTCAACTTTGGCATGGCAGTTGGAGCACGATGCTGCTGCTGTTAGATAAAAGTTCCACAATGATTCAAAAAAGATACTTTAAAAAAAATGGCTGAGTCCATTGGCTCACGCCTGTAATCCCAGCACTTTGGGTGGCAGAGGCGAGAGGATTGTCTGAGTCCAGGGGTTCGAGACCTTGTCTCTACAAGAAATAAAAAATTAGCTGGGGGTAGTGGCACATGCCTGTGGTTCCAGCTACTTGGAAGGCTGAGGTGGAAGGATCGCCTGAACTCAACAGGTTGAGGCTGCGGTGGCCGTGAGTGAGCCATTGCACTCCAGCCTGGGCAACAGAGTGAGGTTCCTACTAAAAAAAAAAAAAAAAAAAGATATTACCACATACAAGTAGGCTTCTTCAAAAGATACTTTTCACATATTACTTTTACACAGACTTTAAGAGACACCTTTCACTTATAGCTGTCTTTCCAGTTGGAAAAGACACATTTCTAACTGGAATAGAAATCCTAGATTCTGTGTATGTACAGGAAGGAGAATGGATTAGAATGATTATGGAAATTGAACTTTGACATGTATTGTTATGAACGTACTCTTAAATTTAGTACCAGAGACTCTATGGGAGGCAGTAAAATTATGTTCCATTTCTCTTTTTTGAGCAGAAATTAAACATCTGGGGGAATGAGTAAGCAGTACTAATTTACTTCTAGGGCACTAGAAGTGTACATGCTTGTCTTTTGTATTCCACACTTGAATTTCTTAAATATTTGTTTTCACATTTACCACGGTAAGGTTATTCTTTTATTTTTAAAGTTAAGTCAATGTTTGTTGAGCATTTACCATGTGTCAGGTCATATGCTGGGTGCTACAAATAAAATGGTGAGCAAAGACAGGAGGGTTCCTGGCGTTACCTCAGTGTGGGAAGCATTAATGGGTAGATAATCCACCAAATAAAGTCAGGCTCTACATTTGGGAGGTGTGAGGCCCAAGAGGAGATTGCAGTAGGAAGATCTGACCAGCCTAGCTATTGGAAAAGGCTTCCCCGAGGCTGGCACAGCTGAAGTGAGTCTGAAGGATGAGGGAGTTGTAAATGGATAAAGTTGGCTTGGGTGATAGGTTTCCTACAGGGAGAGCAGGGTGCCATGGCTGGGGAGCGGGCTAGGGCATGACTCCACTGGCTGGGGTGCTGGGTAAGGGCCAGATCCTGCAAGACTGAGCCATAGGGAGTCTTTGCAGCGTGCTGCTGGTCAGCTCTGGTACTTGGGACATAGACCCTAAGGGTCATCAGTGTGGGTGGCCCACCCTAGTCGAGAGGCTTCTGCAGAAGTCCAGGTGAAAGGAGGGTTGTCAGCTCTACAGCGTGGGTGGTGAAGCTGGAGAACTGACTGCAGACCTCTTGTGAAATCTGTACATTGGCCCATGGGGGAGCGTTGCTTTTTTGGTGAAAATTTCTATAACTTTTTAAAACTTGAAATCTACCACACTTTGTGCTTTCTAACACTAACTGGGAGACCTGATTCACCTACCACGTGATATCCCCTGGCTTTTTAGCAGCCAGGCACTGTAGAATGCTTTTTGTTTTCTGAGAAAAGTGTTAGATTGATTTTGGAATTCTGTTCTGCAAGAATGCAGAAGGGAAGTGGGTTTTATTTCATGGTATTTAGTCACTATGCACTATTTGGGTTTTTTAGAGCCTGTGTTCCGTGATGAGTAAACATTATGATGGTTTAGTTAGACCTGCTGCATTTAATTCACTCTCTTCCTGCTTGGGGTCACACAGCACAGCTCCAGGATGGTACTGAGCATCTTTGCTGGGGAACTAATTCAAGAAGGTGGTTTGATTTATGTGATAGTCTATCTGGGATCGCACCATTCGCATTTGATTATATTTTGCCTAAGGTGGCCTTTGGGGGGAGAGAGGCGATCTGTTGACTCTTGATGAGGGAAAAAAATGAAGCTTCCCTTCTGGACAAATCCCAGCTAATACCCACCCCACTCTTTTCTGTTGACCATCTCTGTCTTTCATATGTTTACTGTTCAAGCTAAAGAAAACAATATGCTTTCTTCTTCTTTGTTTTTGGTTAGGCCCACAAAAGCTTCAGGGCAATGCTGTGAGCCTGGGTTGGCTCCTGTTACCTGTGTCAGGTAGTGATGCTTGGTTCCACGGCCCTAGAGCTCTTCCTGGCCCTCACCGTGAGGGTGCAGTGAGGGAAGGGAGGCAGAGGCAGGAGCACTTGAAGCAAGCGAGACACTCCTGCAAGCGTGTGTGCACTGCTGGTGAGTTAGTAGCATCGTATTGGTACAGGTGGACAGCTCTGCCTGCTGGCCCTGCTTCCCAGAGGATTCCCATCAGCGTCTAGGCATGCTTTTGTAACTCTCTTTTTTTTTTTAAGTTGGAGTCTCATTCTTGTCACCCAGGCTGGAGTGCTGTGGCATGCTCACGGCCACCGCAGCCGCGACCTGCTTGGCTCAGACGATCCTTCCACCTCAGCCTTCCAAGTAGCCGGAACTACAGACACATGCCGCTACGCCCAGCTAGTTTTTGTGGTTTATTGTAGAGATGAGGTCTCGTCAAGTTGCCTAAGCTGGTCTCGAACCCTTGAGCTCAGGCAGTCCTCTCTCTTCGGCCTCCCAAAGTGCTGGGATTATAGGCTGAGCCACTGCACCCAGCTGCTTTAGTAACTCTTAGTTAAAACTCAAATGAAATGTAACTACCTTTCTTTTAAGGGGGGAATATGCAGAGAACTTTAGCAGTATCTATCCATCCATCCACCTGTCTATCTATCTATCTATCTATCTATCTATTTGTTTTTTTTTTGAAAAAAGAAGTATGATATAATGTTAAGATTGACAAAGCTGGGAATAGGTTGATAGTATTTGTTTTCTTTGTGCTTGAAATCTTTTATTCTATTTTATTTTGGGGTTGGGTTCTCATTCTGTTGCCAGGCTAGGGTGCTATGACATGATCATGTCTCACCTTGACCTCCTGGGCTTAGGTGATCTTTCTCCCTCAGCCTCCTGAGCAGCTGGTACTACAGGCAAATGCCAGCATGCCTGGCTAATTTTTGATTTTTTTTTTTTGGTAGAGATGAGTTCTCACTATGTTGTCCAGGCTGGTCTTGAACTCCAGGGCTCAGGCAGTCCTCCCTCTTCAACCTCGCGTCACTGTGCCTGGCTAATTTATTTATTTTTATTTTTTGTAAAGACAAAGTCTTACTTTGTTGCCTTGACTGGTCTTGAACTTTCTGGACTCAAGTCATCCTTCCTCAGCCTCCCAGTGTTAGGATTACAGACGTGAGTCACCATGCCTAGCCGGAGTTTTTCATAATTAAAAACAAAACGAAATAATAACAAAACATAAACTCTCTCTCTCTCATTCACATTCCGCCCTGGCCACAGCCTCTCTCTTTTTAAGTGTTTTCTATACAGGCTGTAGGCTTTATCCTTAACCCCACCCAGATATCATAAAACGTATTTTTTCAGGTAACGTTTGACACCTAAAGAATAATCTATGTAGCATATGTAAGTTGTGAAGCTGACTAATGGAGCGGACACCCGTGAACCCACCACTCAACATAAATACTAAAGCAGTGTCAGATATGCTAGCTGTCTCTGCGAGCTCCTTCCTTGTGCACATTCCCTGTCTTCTCTGCCGGAGGTAAACATTCTCAAACTTATTTTTTTTTCAAGCAGTATTGTGACATGAGTATGGATCCCTAGACAATACTGGATGTTGTTTGGTGTTGCTTTCTTTGGAGGATCGTACAAAAGCTAACACTGTCTTGTGCTCCTTGCTTTTTCACTCAGCGTGTTTTTATGATCCGTGTTGTTGAGTGTGGCATTGGTTCGTTTTGACTGCTGCTGAAGTCGCAATGTAGTGATGCGTGTTTTAGTAGCTAAATCTTTGGGCTGCTTCCCATGTTTTGACTACACTTTCTGGTACATGTCTTGTAATGCGTATGTACAATACTTTCTCTGTTGGGTAGATCTCTGTGAGCAGAATTGTTGGTTTGTAGATTATATGAAAGTCCAACGTGACGAGGTAGTGACCAATTGTTTTTCAAAGACCTCTACTGATCTACACTCCCACTTGCGGCACAAAAGATGACCAGGGATACATACCTTTGCCAGCCTTTGGTGTTAATCAGTTTTTTTTGTTTGTAGCAATCTAGTAGTTAGAGAATATAAAAAATACCTTATTGTGGCCTTGATTTGCATTTCCCTAATACTGAGGAGAATACACACCTTTGTATTATGTATTTGTTATAATTTATGTTTGTTCTTCTGTGGAATTTACCCATATTCCCATTTTCTATTGGGCTATTGTCTTTTCTTATTGATTTTTAGATGTTCTTAGTCTATTATTGGATAATAATTCTCTCTTAGGCATATATGCTGCAAATACCTTCCCTTCTTTTCACCCTGCCTCTGGTACCTTTTGGTGATAGGAATCCCTTTCATTTAAGATAGTCACGTTATTATTTTCCCCTTTATCTTTTTATGGTTTGTGTCATGGTTAGAAAATCTTTTACTATCCCAGGGTTATACAGATGTTCTCTTAAATTTTTTTTTTCTGAAAAGGCTGTCAACTCAATAATGAAAGCAGGCACATTTTTCTAAAACATTCAATGGAACTTATTAAAACGAATTAATTAACAAAGCTGGCAAGAAGGCAAGTCTCAACAAGTGTCATAAAACGTTTACCATGCAGTGCCGTTCACATTGAAGTCTTCATGTTGTTGAGATTGATTTTGGGTGGAGTGGGAAGTAGGGCTCCAATTTCAGTTTTCCATAAATGTCTAGGCACCCATGTGCTCTAGAATCATTTATTGAAAAGTCTGTCCTCTCCCCAGTCACTCACAATGCTATTTCTGTAGTCGTTTAAGTTTCCATGTTTGTGAGAGCCTTTATTCTGGGTGCTTTATTCTAGTCTCTTGGTTAGTTTGTCTACTTTTCCCTTAGTTCCACATTATAATAAATGTTACAGTATATTTCGATTTCTGGTAGGCAAATCCTTCTTCCTCCCATCTCCTCTCCCATGTCCCATGCATACACATTTTACTTTTTTGCTGTTTTGAGGCCTGTGTTCTTGCATATGAATTTACAGTTCAGCTTGTCAAGGTCTTTGACAAGCCTTGGTAGGCTTTTTTATTAAAGTTGCATGGAAACTAGAGAACAATTTGGGGATAATTATTATATTTTAAATAATGATCATCTCTACTCATATGTATATCTCCATTTTTTTTACATCTTCAATATCACAAAACAACTTTTCATAATTTTTAGATGGTAAGTTTTTAGTTATAGTTGTATAATTCTCTCCATGAGGTTGTACACTTTTTTGATGATTTATTTTTAAGTACTTAGTTTTTCTGTTTATTTTGTTAATGGCATTTTCTTTTAAATTAAGATTCAAATTGTTGCTGGTAGCCCGCTGCAGTGGCTCACTCCCATAATCCCAGCACTTTGGGAGGCCGAGGTGAGACGATTGCCTGAGCTCCCGGGTTCGAGACCAGCCTGGGCAACTTGGCGAGACCTCATCTCCACAATAAATCAAAAAAATTAGCTGGACATGGTGGCGTGTGCCTGTGGTTCCAGCTACGTTGAAGACTGAGGCGGAAGGATTGCCTAAGCCCAGCAGGTTGAGTCTATAGTGGCCATCAGCGTGCCACTGCACTCCGGCCTGGGCAACAGAGTGAGATTTAAACTCAAAAAAACAAAAAAACCCAAAATAAAACAAAACAAATTGTCGCTGGTATGTCAAAATCCTGTTGATTTTTGCATATTGCGTTTCCTATTTAGCCACGTTGCTCAGCTGTCTTATTAATTCTAAAAATATATTTGTGTTTTCTTAAGACTTTTTATGGTAGATTGTCTTATCCTGTGTGACTAAACAACTAATTCTGTTGTTTCTTTTTTCAAACCCCAATACCTGGCTTTGTTTTTCTTTTTTGTCTTGTCTTACTGTCCTATGTTAGGACCTCAAATACACTGTTAAGGAGAAATGGCAATAGTGGGCATCCTTGTATTCCTGATTTTCTACTTGAATAGTGATGTTGGTAGATATTTGATTAAGGAAATTTTCTTCTATACATATTTTGCTCAGAGTTTATTTTTTTTTAATCATGAACAGTTATTGTATACTATGAAATCCTTTTCCTATATATTTAAATGGCAATTTCTTTATCTCTTTTAATCTGTTAATGTTGTGAATGACATCTATATATTTTCCTATGGTAAGCCAGTTTTGCATTTTGGGGGATAAAATTAATGATGTCATTTTATTACGCTTTCAGGAAGAATATCCTGCATTCAGTGTTCAAATGTGTCAGTGTTTTTGCATCTTTATTTTTAACTAAGATTGGCATAGAATTTTTTTTTCTCATTCCTAGTCTAGTTTTGGCTATACGGTAAGACCTGTAGAAGGAATAGGAGAATGTACACATGCTGACTCCTCTGGAAGGGTCAAAGGCTGAAACAATGTGTTCTTTAAAATTAGGTCATACTTGCTGGGTGTGATGGCTCACGCCTGTAATCCCAGCACTTTGGGAGGCCAAGATGAGGGCATTGCCTGAGCCCAGGGGTTTGAGACCACCCTGGGCAACTTGGTGAGACTTCGTCTCTACAATAAAGCAAAAAATTATCCAGGTGTGGTGGCCCGCACCTGTAGTTCCAGCTACTTGGAAGGCTGAGGCGGAAGGATTGTCTGAGCCCAGCTGGTCGAGGCTGCAGTGGCCTTGAGCGTGCCACTGTACTCTGGGCAGCAGAGTGAGACTCTGACTCAAAAAAATAAAATGAAAACGAAATAAAATAAGTAAAATTTGGTCATACTTATCTATATAACTGGGCCTGGTGTGAGAAGATTTTAAGCCACTGATACAATTTTTAAATATTATAATATTGAGAATGAGAATTTCGCTTCTTTTTTTTGCAGATACGTTAAAAATATGTAAACTTATGTGTATGTTATGTAATGTATGTACATCAGGATGATCTCTGCTTCATCTAAATTTTTAAATTTATTGCCACAAAGTTAGTCATGGTATTCTCTTAGTAGCTTTTTAATCTCTGCTGACTCTGTAATATCATCGCTGGTCTTATCTGCCTTCTTTTTACTTGACTAAGATAATTAGAAGTTTTCACATACATTATTTAGTCTTTTCAAAGAATCAGGTGTGGACTTGTGGATTATTTTTATTGTGTGTTTGTTTTCTACTTCAATCATTTTTAATCTTTATTATTTCCTGCTTTCTATTTACTTGGGATTATTCTGATTTTTTTTTTTAACTCGAGTTGACCACTTCGTGTATTATCATCATTTCTCTTTAGAATGTAAGGCTATAGAATACCCTCTAAGTCCTGCTGTCACTGTATTTCTTAGGTTTTAGTTTGTAACATTTTAATCATCTTGTACGTATTTTAAACTTTCTAATATGGTTTCTTCTTTGACCTTTACAATGTTTATCCCTACCCTTCAAAATTTTACAAACTAAAGTCTGTTTGTCTTTTTACTGTTGACTTATATTGTAATTTAATTGTTGTCAGTGAACTCTTCTGTGTGGTCACAGTTCTTTGATACTTGGGGATAATTGCTTTCTTGTCAGTTTTGTTAGTTAATCAGTTGCAGTAAGTTCCATTATATGTTTCAAAAGAATGTATCTTCTTTCATTATTGAGTTGAAGTATCTGTATGTATCCAGAAATTCAAGTTTGTTAATTGTGCCTTAAAATAATCAGTACCTTTGCTAATTTTTATCTACTTGACATATTTGTCTACAGTGTCATAAGCCTGCAATGACATATCTGTCATTGAGAAAAGTGGATTAATATAATTCTCCATGCTGATGAATTTATAAATTTCTTTTTGTTTCTGTTTTGGCTTTATACATATTGAAATTATATTATTACATACATTCATATTTAAAATTACTATATCCTCCTGGTTAAGTATACCCTTTATTCAGTTTATATGTGCTCACTCTTTTTCTACCCTTTTGTCTTAAAAGTCTCCTTTTTCTGATACCAGCATAGTTATCCCACATTCTTTTGGGTTAATAATTTATCTACAGTATCTTTTTTAACCTTTTATTTTCAACTTTTCTATGTTGTTATATTTTTGGCATGCAGATTGACATTTGTTCTCTCTTATTACTCTGGTGATGTTATTTTACTGTTTTCTGAATTTCTTTATGGCTTATAAAGAAGTCTGGAGTCCTTATAATTGCCATTCCTTTCTCATAGGTCTGCTTTTACTCTGGACTTCTTTTTGGTATTTAGCAGTATTACTGTAATATGTCTGTGTGATTTTTTTTAATTTGAATTTGGTATACATTTTTCTTCATGCATTTGTGGCTTTATGTCTTCTTTTAATTCAGAAACATTAATCAACTTTTATCTCTTGAAATGTTCTGACTTTTTCATTCTTTGTTTTCTCTTTTTTGGGAGCACTGATTAAATGTGTGGTTGACCTCTTTTGTTTTCTATTTCTCTTTCCTCTCATATTTCTATCCCCTTGTATCTGCAACGATCTAGGTAATTTCTTTAGATCATCTTCCAGTTTGCTGATTCTCTCTTCAGCTTTGTCTAAGGTGTTATCTAATGAATCAATTAATTTTACAAAAATTCCACTGCTTTTTCATTTCCAAAATTTCTATTTGCTTCTCTTTAAATTATACCTGCTAATTTTTCAAATCCTTTTTAATTTCCTGTTCATTTTTGTGATTCAGTTTTTAAAGTTCTCCTTGTATTTACAATAGCTTTTGTATTAAATATATTTTTTATTGGGATAAATTTATGGGATACAAGTACTTTTGTTACACACATAGATTGTGTAGTGGTTAAGTCAGGGCTCTAAGGTATTCATCACCTGAATAATGCACATTGTACCCATTAAGTAATTTGTCATCCACTCACCACCTACCCCTCACCCTTCTGAGCTTCCATTGTTTATCATTCCATTCTCTATATCTACATGTTCACATTTTTTAGCAGCTACTTGGAATGAGAACATCCAGTATTTGACTTTCTGTGTCTCGCTTCTTTCACTTAAGATACTGACCTCCAGTTGTATCCTTGATGCTGCAAAAGATATGCTTTCATTCTTTTTTATGGTTGAATAGTTTTCCATTGTGTAAATGTGCCACATTTTCTTTAATAACTTAAAAATACAATGCAGCATTTTATAGATATTTTCTAGTAAGTCCAATATCTAAATTCTGTGGGTTGGAGGGAGTCTTCTTGTTTCTGCTGACCCTCCCTTATGTTTCTTTGTTTTCCTTATGTGCGATACCTACAAATTCATATCTGGTGGACATTAAATCTGTGAAAATCTGGGAATCTAAAAGTAGAATACTTTCCTCCAGAGAGGATTTGTTTGTGCTTCAGTTTCATTCCTACCTTGAGAGTCTCTTATTTAGTTAGCTGTCCCACCTAGCCGGTGGTTCAGTGATTAGTCTTCTTACCTCAGTACTGATATTGGTATCTGTTCTCAGAGCTTCCCTGTCTCTTGTGCCTACTTTTCGCTGCTGAAAACTCCAGATTCATTTTGTTTTATTTTTGATTCCTTCACATTTCCTCATTTCTTGTATTCATTCTTTTGCATGTTTTCTTAATGTCAACGTTGATTGTTTTTTAGTGTGAAAGGCCTTCAGGGTGTGTAGTTCGCCCTACTTTTGGGAGCAGAATTTATTTACTCTTTAACCCTTTTTAGTCAGTCATCTGTCCCCACTTAACTCCAGTGAAACTAGTTTTGCTAAGATGAACAGTAACTCTCATCGCTCTTGGCAACTTTTGAGAAAGAAGTTCTATGTATCTGGATTCTCCATAACACAAAGTCCTCTCCTGTTGTTCTTTCTACCTCTCCTTTGGTGGTAGAGGAGATTTTGGGGATTTTACCAGAGCCTTATTTTTCTCTTCTATTGATAGGCAGTTTGGTGCAGTGTCTCAGCCTCGAGTCAGACTAAGTTGTTATATCTGCTGGTTACTAGTGTTGTGACCTTGTTACCTCATTGTGAGGTGGATATCAACAGGGTTAAGAGAATTCAGGAAGATACTACTTCCTATGATTCCATCTCATATCCAACACATAGTGGGCACATAGGACATGTCTACTTTTATTCTCATGTACATTTCCTTCCTGTCTTCATCTCTGTTTCCAAGATGACAGCTCTCATATATATTGCCCCAGTATGATCTGTGCCTCTCAGTGTCGGTTTCTAAGGTTGGCTGCCTATTAGATTTAATTTCCTCCGGGCCCCTTAATGCCTGCCTTCCCTAGGTTTCTGCATGCAGGTAATGACAGAACCATGCGCCTAGTTCGTTAAACCAGATTCTGGACACCTTGGCCTCTTCCTTTCTGTTACCTTCTCTTATATTAATCTTGCAATTCTGTTTTCTAACTCTACGTTCGCCAGTTGAGATCGATTCTAGTGACCTCCAAAGTACTTTCCACACTTGCATTCCTTTCCTATTGAATTCGTATTCCAAAACAACCAGAGTGATTTTTTTTTTTTTGAGTTGGAATCTCACTCTGTTGCCTAGGCTGGAGTGCAGTGGCTGTTTCCGGCCACCACAGCCTTGACCTGCTGGGCTCCGGCGATCCTTCCGCCTCAGCCATCCAAGGAGCTGGAACTACAGGCGTGTGCTACCACACCCATCTAATTTTTCTATTTATTGTAGAGACAAGGTCTCGCCAAGTTGCCTGGGCTGGTTTCGAACCCGTGGGCTCAGGCCATCCTCTCTATTATTCCCTCGGCCTCCCAAAGTGCTGGGATAGAAGGCTGAGCCACCGAGCCTGGCCGTGATTTCTTAAAAATAAAAAAATTCAAACGAAGCATGGTATCTTCCAACGTCAATGATTTTCTCATGTTACCTAGAAGAACTTCTGTACTCCTTAACGTGTCCTTGGGAACCTCCAGATTTCATTTGCTTGCCCTTTCCTATTGCTTTATGGGGTCTGGCTACACCAGACTTCTTTTGGGCTTGGACTCTGCCAAGCTTTTCTTTGATTCGGGACCTTTGCACATGCTGTAGAACACCACACCTCTCACTCTTTGCCTGACTGATTGCATTCAGGCTCACTGAAATGCTGTTTTCTCAGAGAGGCTTTGTTTGATCTTTTAGTTTAATCCAAACCTCTTTTGATTCAATAAGTGCTGTGAATTTGTTTACTAAATAATTCAATAAGCATATATATTTTAAATGGAATCTACTGATTAACAGGAATAATAGTTCTGTGAGACCATGCTCGTATTAATTTTATTCATAATGTTGTTGTTGGAAACCACTCAGTGTCTCTCCTTTTGTGTTGATTTAACAGATTTTCAGGGTCATAACAACTTCTGATGATGATATTATGATTTTTGCATTTGCATATACGTTTTTCATATAGCATTTATTACCAGATAAAATATTGCCTCAAACCAGGGATTGGAGAACTGATACTCACTGAGTACTGTCTGCTGAGCTCCTTTATGTTAGTATCGTATACGTTAAGCCCCAAAATCTGGTTATCACCAAGTCACTGAAGAAGAACAGATTCAAAGAACCCTCTGACTCGGCCAAGGCCAGACAGCTGGGGGGAGGCATGACCTAAGTGTAGTTCAGCCGTCTGAACTACAAGGGGAAAGCTCTTGCCACGTCTTCTGCTTTCTTTCTTTTGGGGGCAAGTTCCTGACATATTGTGATACTGGCTGCAGTTCTCAAGGTTCTTCTGTGTCTATCACCTCATGTAATCTGTACTGCAGTTTCTAGAGAGGGCAGAGCATTTTTGACATTTTATTACAGAGCAGGCTTTTCATTCTCTACCTCTTTGTTGCTCTGAGCATCCCTTGGAGGTCCTTGAGTTTACAGAGGAGAAAGATTAAACAATGAGCAATTAAGTGAGCTCTCTGTGAAGTGACACAATGGGATATTGAATTGTTGACGGTTATTTTTTATTAGCTGTAGAAGGAGACAACATAAAACCATTTTTTATTGCAATAATTGTGTTTGTCATCTATCGATCTATGATTGAATATGTTTTAGAAAATAACGTGATAAGCACAAGTAGGCCAGGGTTTTATAGATATTCATAGAAGGCTAATTTTTTTAAAAGTTAATCTTTTTAAAAGAGAAAAATATTTGGCTGGACGTGGTGGCGCAAGCCTGTAATCACAGCGCTTTGGAAGGCTGAGGTGAGGGAATTGCCCGAGTCCACGGGTTTGAGACCAGCCTGGACAACTCGGTGAGACTTCGTCTTTACTATAAAATCAAAAATTAGCTGGGCCTGGTAGCACGCGCCTGTGGTTCCGGCTGCTTGGAAGGCTGAGGTGGAAGGATCTCCGGAGCCCAGCAGGTCGACGTTGGGGTGGCTGTGAGTGTGCCACTGTCCTCTAGTCTGGGCGACAGAATGAGACTCTAACTCAAAAAAAAAAAAAAAAAATTCACCAGCTACAAGAATGAGACTCTAACTCAAAAAAAAAAAAAAAAAAATTCACCAGCTACAGAATGAGACTCTAACTCAAAAAAAAAAAAAAAAAAAATTCACCAGCTACATAATACTCAGTTATGGCAAAAATTGAGAAGGTGAAGCAAATATGGAAAGTGTGGTTGGATGATTTGGCTTCTTTGGGCCAGACAGAGTGTCCTTGGCTAGACCAAAGAAGGCAAAAGGCAGGGGCTGGGAAGAAGGAAGTCAGGAGCTATAATTTGCAGACCCCAGATTAGACAAATGTATCTCAGGAGCCAGAAGTAAGGAGGCCTGAGACTCACCTTCCAGCTTTCTCCGTGATTAGCTATGTGATCCTAGATGATGTACTTTAAGCCTCAGAGAGTGAATTTATTCATTTGAAAAATGAAAAGTTTTCTTATACGAGCAGTTTTTGTTTTCTTTATTTTTTTTTATATGTTTGACATACAAGCATGGGCATGTGTTACTTTTGTAAACAGAACAAACTACTTAAAAATTAAAACACAAGCCAAAAATAGAGATAGGTGGTTGTGATAAAAATGTGTATATGAAAAGAATTTCATAAGAAGTAGATGAGATTCGTTGTGGAATCAGGATGGATATAAATAAGTCACTAAGTAAGTATTGGGTATGAAGATTGTATGGGCAGAGAGTGCTTCTAACTTACAAATTTTGTGTCATACAACACCGTATCAGATTATTGTCAACTGATTAGCTTTATAGCAGTTGTTTATACATTTATGTATCAATTAGTTGAGCCAATTTATGGAGCCATCGCTATGTGTGGGGGACCTTGTTGAATGCTTGAGAAGGATAAGAAGGATAATAAATAAGATAGATCTTGATTTCAAGGAACTCACACCGAGGAGTGTAATATCGACATAAAATCTTATTCTACTCTCTGGTAAGTTGTTGATTAGAGGCTTATGAGGGGGGACCCGAAAAAACCCGGAATTTCTCTATAAAAATTGTTGTATTTATTCTCACATGTTTAAACTTCAGTCGCCTTCCAAGTACTCCTCCCATTTGACGCAGCTCAGAACCATTTTTAAACTCATCAATTTTGATGCCTTTCTTGGTGCTTGTGCCATTTTTGGTTTTACCTCTTTTACATTGGCCAAACGTTTCCCGTGGAGGACTTTTTTCATCCAGGGAAACAAAAAAATAAGTTGCTCGGCGCAAGATCGTGTGACTAGGAAGGGTGGCACTTGAGGGTCATGCTGTTTTCAGTCAAAAACTGCTGAACGCTCAGCACGGTGTGGGCACGTGCCCTCGTGTATCACCCATCATGAAACGGGCACATGCCTTGAAAGGATCTCCAAAAAAAAACCAAAAATGAACTGAAGCCGAACACAGCCTCTCACAACAATGCCAGCTGGTACACGGATGTTGACGGGTTCCTAGAACACTCACCTAGCGAGGGAAGCCTACCCTTCAAAAAGTAATTTCATGTTTTGGGTCCCCCCTTGGATACAGATGGGACACCAACTGGAAATCCGAATCGTTGGAGGAAAGGAGGTGCCAAGGGACTGGCACAGAGATTGGGCAGTTGGATCTGGAAGGGCAGCCGGGAAATTTCCAGACAGAAGCAGGTTGAAGGCTGGGGGACGGGAAGGGAGACGTCAGTGCAGTTGCGAACCTTGCAAATCGTGGTGTCTAAGACCAGAACTGGAGTCATGAGAGCAAGTAGGGGGTGGGAGGCTCAAAGTTCGGCCAGGGGCTGGCCGGTGAAGCTCAGGACATTTGAACATTTTTGAAACCGTGAAACGCTTTGGGCATCTCAGGAAGGACGATCACACATTTCCATAGGGGAATTCATACAGCATGAAGATTTCGATATTTTACTTACAATTTTGGGAATAAGGATGTATGAACATTGCAGACTTTCTGTGTGTTTCCCTTCTAAGAAAACAAATTCACAGATACCTGTGTGGACCAATGCATCGTTACATCGTTACCCTGCTTGATGATGTCAGCAAACGCCCTTGAAAAGCTTCAGTAAAAGTTTATTATTACTTCATTTGCTCAAGGGCCCCGGAGTGTATGAGATTGTGCCAAAACTGTTATTTGCAATTTCCTTGAAGATAGGGCTAGATAAGGTCAGAGAAGCTTTCTTACGGGTGGGTGTCCACGCACCTCAGTTGCCTAAATGCTGGCGAGGTCGTATGGCTTTTGGTAGAATTTCCTCATTTGTAGGATGGTGCCCCTCATAGGATTTACCTTATTAGAGTTGTAAGGATTAAATTAACTCATCCAACTACAGCACTAAGTACTAAATACTTAGCAGTAAGTACTAAGTACAGTACTAAGCCTTGCATTTAGCACACAGTAAGAACTCAGTGAATGCTAGTAGTGAATGCTAGTAGCTACAGTACTAAGCACTAAGTACTAAGCCTTGCATTTAGCATACGGTAACTCAGTGAATGCTAGTAGCTGCAGTACTAAGTACTAAGCACTAAGTACTAAGTACAGTACTAAGCCTTGCGTTTAGCACACAGTAAGAGCTCAGTGAATGTTAGGAGCTAATACTGTTAGTACAGTTGGGAAAAATCCATAATGGCGTTCATGGACACTCGTATTTGGAGGGCTCACAAATACTTGGATTCCTGTATCGACTATGTGAGTAGCCCTCGCTGTTTGTTGCATTGTGTCTACGTGGGACCATGTATTTCTGGATCTTCCTGGATCATTCGTTTGGAACAAACTTCCCTAAGGGAAGGAACCTCCACTGCGCTGCTTAAGCTGTTCTTTGTGATGGGTCGCATTACATATTTTCTGTATAAAACAGTGATTGTGTAAATAACTTAACTAATGAATATTATTATGTATTTTTTTTTTACAGCTTCTAATATTCAGTGGGTTCCTTGTTAAGAGACACTGACAAGGCCAGTGGGCCTAAAATTAGATCCAGCAGCTGTGTTTTGAATCAAGGCCTCCCATGTGCACTCCACACTTTTCCACGCTGTGTGTCTGCTTCCTCATCTTGCTTCAGGAAGCAGCCTTTTTGGGTGAATGTTAACACCCGTGTTTTTCCCGGTACAACCAGAAAGATGGCTTCTCTGTCATTGTATGCCATGGTTATTTACATGTATGGAATGGCAAGATCCAGAAATAAAAAAGACTTACTTATCTGGTTGTGTTTTAGCAGTTTATATGCAGCAGCCAATGTTAACCGGTGTTTGTTTGATAGGTCCTGGACCCTTTGTGTTTCATACCTGTTTGGTTAGTAGACATTTTTTAAAGAATATATTCATGTACACAACACTATCGTGATTTGGTTTAAGTATCTGTGTTTATAAGTGCACTTCATTTCACCTAATTAAGTTATTTAGTCATTTACACATTAGCAACGTAATACATATTCCACTTTTACAGGAACTTATTTTAATTATACCCACAGTTCTGTTCTGCTCCATTATATCCATCGATCAAGCTGAATAATAGCAGTCTTAAAAGCCATATGCTAAAAGTGATTATAGGTCATTAAGGCCAAATTAAGGTAACATTTCTGATGGCCACAAGCAAAAATCTAACTAACAATTACTTTTTTTTTTTTTGCTTTGGGAAATGTGTTCTATTTGGCTTTTATGGTGACAGTCCATAGTTGAATGCCTGGTGGTTAGTATGTGTGGGTGGTAGTTTTGATCATTCTGATTTTTTTTTTTTTAGGGGGAAAACATGTAATGCATATTTATTATTCAGAAATCTCTATTCAGTGACTTTACTACGATTTTTCTAAAAGGAAATGATGCTTTTTCTCCAGCCCTCTCTCTTCCTGTCTTCCATTAAGTGTCAAATAAGGTATTCACTTCTAGTCTAGGAAAGTGAATACTAGAAAGCATTTAAGTTACTAACCCTAACCCTAACCCTAACCCTAACCCTTAATCATGACATTTAAGAGTACCTAAAGAAATTCACATCCTTTTAAAAAGAAATACCCCATGGAAACCTTTCTTAAAAATAATAACAATAGTAAATGCAGTCTAGCGTTTTATGAGTTCATTTTAATTCTTGTGATTGTTGGCCTAAAATTATTTATTAAGAAATTAAAGGACATCTTTCTAGCTTATCCTCGTACCTTTATAGCCTCAGTACATGCAACTCTAGTATTGTCTTTTTTTTCTTTTTTTCTGAGTTGGAGACTCACTCTGTCGCCCAGGCTAGATTGCAGAGGCACACTCACGGCCACTCCAGTGTTGACCTGCTGGGCTCGGCGATCCTCCCACCTCAGTCTTCCAGGTAGCTGGAACTACAGGTGCGCTACCACGGCTGGCTGGTCTCGAACTGGCAGGTTTAGGCAATCCACTCACCTCGGCCTCCTGAAGTGCTGGGATTACAGGCTGAACCACCGAACTGGGCCTTGTTATTTTTTTCTTTGAAAAAAATACTTATATTTTATATGGTAATAAGTAACTCTGGGTTATTTTATTGATTTTTATAGAAATATTATTAGGGAAGTCTTTGTTATTATTTATCTGCTAGTTCTCTAATCTCTGGGTAAAATTAGTAAGATTCAAATGGGAAAACTACAATTAAAATGTCCTGGGCTGGGCGTGGGGGACCAAATCTGTAATCCCAGCGCTTTGGGAGGCTGAGGTGAGAGGATTGCCTGAGCCCACAGGTTCGAGAACAGTCTGGGCAATTTGGTGAGACCCTGTCCCTACAATAAATCAAAAAATTAGCCAGGCGTGGTTGCACGCGTTTGTAGTTCTGGCTACTTGGAAGGCTGTGATGGAACGATTGCCAGAGCCCAGCAGGTCAACACTGGCATGGCCGTGAGTGTGTCACTGCACTACAGCCTGGGTGACACAGTGAGACTTGAAATCAAAAAAAGAAAATATTTTATTTTGAGTTTCTTAATAGGTTTGCTTACTTTTTGCCAGATTAATGAAGATTTTCCTACTATATTCAGATTTGGAAGATAAATGGCCTTAACAAACTGTGGTTGATATGAAATCTCTATGTTTTGGTTGGAAATACAAGTTTCTATCAGGTCATATAGTTTTTGAATATTCTCAATTACAGTGATTAGTTCAGTCTGACGTGCCCAGATGGAACTACCATGTTCTTTTACCTGTCAGTTTATCTTTTCTGTAAAAAGGGGGCGATAGGAATACACATTTATGCTTTGTTATTCTGCATTTTAAAAAACCACAAGAGACAAAAGTGGTTACTTGAATAGGAATGGACAGTGTAGTGAGGACGAGACTTCCTAATATATGACTTTTTGTGTTGTTTTAATTTTTGAGCCATGTGAGTATATTTTCTCTAACTATATTTAGATTTGTTTTTGAAAGAGGGAACAAAAAGTTTGGTGGCAGCTACAAGTATTTAAAATATATTTTGGATTGTTTTGTTCTGAATTTTAATTGTTAAATAAAGAATAAATGCAATTAAGAGTGCAATCATCATTTCTATTAGTGTGGTTATTTTTTGTTTATTTTCAATTTTATTTACTTATTTTTGGAGACAGGACCTCGCTATGTTGCCCAGCCTGGGCTTGAACTACTGGGCTCAAGTGATCTTCCCGTCTCAGCCTCCTGAATAGCTGGGACCAGAGGTCACAGGTGTGTGCCACTGCACCTGGCTAGTGTGGTCATTTATTTATTTAGCATTAGTTTTGGGGCAACTAAAACATATTAGATGCTCTTTTTTTTAGGAGTTGGAGTCTCACTCTGTCGCTCAGGCTGGAGTGCAGTGGCATGCTCACGGTCACCCCAGTGTCGACCTGCTGGGCTCCTGCGATCCTTCCGCCTCAGCCTTCCAAGGAGCCAGAACTACAGGCATGGGCTACCACGCCCAGCTAATTTTTGATTTATTATAGAGACGAGCTCTCACCACGTTGCCAGGGTTGGTCTCGAGCTTGTGGGCTCAGGCAGTCCACTCTCCTCGGCCTCCCAAGGTGCTCTTATGCATGGATTTGGATAAAGAAGCAGTGTTAAAAATCTGCCTGATAGCAACTTCTAGAAGAAAAATTGTTGTGCCACACAGGAATTGTACATCTAGATAGGATTTGGCTGATCTAGTGGTCCTTTGGGTTGGAAGACACATTTTAGGAGAGGTATATGACCAAGGGAGGGATGCTTTTGAGTAATGAGCTAGGTAGATCAGAGGTTGTCCCTGGGTTCTGGGTCCTAGGGACTTACAGAAAGTTGGGAATGAGAGAAGTGATGGCGACAAGCTCCTTTTTAAGTAGTCTTAAGTTACTTTAATCAAACGAGAGTCATATTAGCCTGTCAGTGCGACTAAGATGTCAACAGCATTCTTTAAGTGTTACAGATTTGTAGATGCTAGTATGATTATACCGAATTGAATAATAGCAACGGAATGCGATGACTCAGTGATTTTATTTTACTGAGCAATGGGATTCACTTTAACCTTTTTAAAGAAGACGTCAGGTAATATTCACGCGTGTTTGTTATATTTGAAGAGGAGTTTCCTTTGAAACTTTCAGTGCCATAGGCCTTAAACCATGAGACTTCAGCTGAAAAACTTGCCTTTGTTTCTTGGTCGCTGAATAGCGACTCCTCTTGTTCATCGTGTATCTTATTTGTATTTATTAATATAATTCTGTTGGAGAATTATGCTCTATTCTCTTCACAGTGGCATTTTTGCTGATTGATCTAGTCTCTTAAACTATAACTGAGATGCTGAACCCCTTATCATAGTTCTTAAACTTTATTACTCTTGAACAGGGGATGTGAAACACAGAGCATTGTGGGGGGAAGAAACGCTATTCTGGAAAACCACTCAATCCTTTTAAAGTCAAAGAGATTAAACAATTTGGAGTTTGGAAAAAAAATCATGTTGAAAGATAAAGGTATATAAGCACACTTTAACTATTAATGACATAAATTAATCTACAAATAATTAAAAGCAGTTTTGTTAATGGTAGAAGACACATGCAGTTAATAAGGACATTACTTCTCATCTGGGGTTAGATTGGCCTCTCATTTATTAATATCTATTTAAACTACAAACAGAAAGAACTCCATTTTTACCAGACTTCTTGTCACAAGACCTGGTCTCTAAAGAGAAATATCGTTGATGGAAAACCAGAAAGACTAAATAGATGTATTTGGTCTCACAGGCAGTCCATTAATTTGCTCAAATTAAATATTATCTTTAAATATTGAAAGGTTAAATGTACACTGATAATGGATTTAGACAGCTATTAAGCTGTAATTGCTTTCTAATGCAGTTACTAAAAGACATTTGATATAACATATTGAGAAGGAAGGATTAGCGACTTCTCTACCTCAGTTTTAACTGGGAGTTTTATAGCTTTAATTCTGGCAGTTGTAGGAATTGGATAACAACAATTTTTATGAGAACACACACAATAGACATTAAATATTCAACGGGCAGGTTGTTGAGGGAATGTCTTATGTACAGTGTATTTATTTTCATGAGGCTTTTGCAAATCTACAACAGCAGAACTATCAAATCAACTCTTCACCCCAAGTCTTTTTTTATTAGATAAAAGTCAAATTTCTGAAAATGTTACCGGTTTATGATTTATACCCATCTAAGCTGAACTACTGTGTTTTCTGCCCTAGATATAGGGATATACTAGAGACTGAGTTAATTTGAAAAACTTCTCAGCCTTTTGAAGAGTCACATCTAGAGGATCAAACTGATGGCTTTCCCTGACTGGGGAGGCAGGGTTTTTTTTTTTGTTGTTGTTTGTTTGTTTTTTTAAGCGTTCGTATTGCTTAAATTTGTAGGATCAGAGATTCATGTTTTTACAGGTTGTGTTTCATGAGTTGAGTTTCTAGGTTTAACAAATTATTGTTAACCCAAGAACATACACCACTGGCTTGATACAGATAATCACTTGCCTCTAGAGTTCAGTGGGAGGACAGAAAATTTTTGGAAAAGAAATAGAAAGGAAAGCTGGGCCCTTCACATCATCTTTTTCTCGTGAATTACTTAAACATCATCGAAGTATGAGTAAGCGTCAGGAAAAATATTAACTGCAGTGAAGACATCAAGCCAAAGTATTTTTGAATTGAATAAGAAAGGGAAGGAAACATCCTGCTGCTGGTCCCTGTCACCCATCAGATTTTTATATTAATAGGCAGCCTTTGCTATTTGTTGGCTAATCTGCTTTATATGAGCATTTTGCCTTAGTAGCCTTTTTTTTTTAAACTGTGAAAGAATTCACTTTGGTTTCACAAATCTTTATCATGCAATAAATGTATCTGAAGACCTGTTCTAGCCTCTGGGCAAGATGTTGTAATTCTGGCGGTGCTAGGACCCCTGTATGCCCACCTCGCCACCCCCCAGGTTGTGCATGCCCATTGCCCGTGGCTGCCCCCTCACTTCCCTCAAAGAGGAATGGGGTAATACTCCTGCTTTTTGCCAAACTTTCGTACATGTATTTTTAATACTTTTACATGTCGCAAAGTAGTTTATTTCAATATTATACATGAGAAATAGCATTCAGAGAGGTCTTATAAGTGACTTGCCTAATTTAAGGTGGCCTACCCAGGATTATAAGTCAGGACGTAAAAAAAAAAAAATGATAAGAATGTCAAATGGTTTACAGAGAAAGAAACCGCTACTTCCATTGACTTTAACCAGGGAGGACTATATGGAGAAGTTAGAATTCAATGCGTGCCCTTCGTTAATAAAATTATTGCTATACCCCTTAAATTTTTTCCTCCTTTTTCAAATATATACTCTGCTTTCTCCCCTTAACCTTATTCCACACTGAAATTAAAATAGAAAATACGTTTGTAAATTTGACTGAGATAGTTAAGCCCAGAGTGGAATGGCATTACCCACAAGGGTCTGTTGTATGACATTTCTGATTCTTTTTTTTTTTTTTTTTGAGTTGGAGTCTCACTTCGTCACCCAGGCTGGAGTGCAGTGGCAAGCTCACGGTCACTCCAGTGTCGACATCCTGGGCTCCGGTGATCCTTCTGCCTCAGCCTTCCAAGGAGCCGGAGCTATAGGCATGTGCTACCACGTCTAGCTAATTTTTGATTGATTGTAGAGACGAGGTCTGGCCAAGTTTCCTGGGTGGGTCTCGAACCCGTGGGCTCAGTCAGTCTACTCGCCTCGACCTCCCAAAGTGCTGGGATGACAGGCTGAGCCACTGTGTCCGGCCTATTTCTGATTCTTTAAAGTAGAATCAGGGTCCTATTATCTCAGTACACACTATACTGACTCTGGGTTTTCTTTTTCTCATTGAAGTTTTTCTACAAATCTTTTTTTCTTTTTTTAATTCTAAACCTTTTAATATTTTTCTTTTGTGTTTAGGTAATTTTATAACTATTTACCAGCTAATGGTAATTTTTCTTCATGTATTTTCAAAAACTAATAATGATTTTAATATGCTTTGGGATCAGAATAGATGCTTACTTTTTTTTTCCTTTTTCTTCAACTATCATCTCTCTTATCTCTTTCTCTTAAAGTAAATGGAAATATTGGATATGATATGGGGTTATAACATGCTAAGACTCTGCGAGTCTTGTTGCATTTTTTTTTTTTTTTTTTTGAGTTGGAGTCTCACTCTGTCGCCCAGACTGGAGTGCAGTGGCCGTTCCTGGCCACCGCAACCTTGACCTGCTGGACTCCGGCCATCCTTCCGCCTCAGCCTTCCACGGAGCTGGAACTACAGGCACGCACTATCACGCCCAGCTAATTTTTGATTTATTGTGGAGATGAGGTCTCGCCAAGTTGCCCAGGCGAGTCTCGAACCCGCAGGCTCAGGCAATCCACTCACCTCGGCCTCCCAAAGGCGCGGGATTATAGGCTGAGACACCGAGCCCGGCAAGACTTGCATATTTAATACAGATTTTAGACCTTTGAACTCCTAAATCTACTTTGAGCAGCCACTAGCTTGACCATACCCAAATCCTTAAGTGTTATGATATACCGTACTACTCATTCTTGATGTTTACGGATTCACTCTGTAGAGCTTTATAAACTTGTCCACCCAAACAAAAGACAGAAAGTAAATATATAAACTCAGGGAGCTTGAAGACTTGACTGAAGTTGTCACCCAAAACTTGACATTTATTTGCATGCCAGAACAAAAAATATCCATGAAGTTGAAGCTCAGGATGGCATACGATGTTTGATGTTTATCGTGTACCACTGTGTATTCCAGGACACCGCTTCCGTGTACCCAGATGGAGAGCCCAGTTTTAGAGCAATGTTCTTGCGTATAGAAGGGTATCATTGCAGAAGTCAGAGGCGTCATTCATTCCGTGTTCCTGTTCCTTTATCTTTGCTGTTAAGTGTCCCAAGAGTACTGATCTTCAGGATGTATTTGAAGCAAATATTGTTTCCTAAATGAAGTCCGAAAGAGAACATTGTTTTTTGAGTTGGAGTCTCAAAAAAGCTGAAGTGCAGTGGCATATCACGACTCACTGCAGCTTCGACCTCCTGGGCTCAGGCGATCCTTCCTCCTCAGCCTCCCAAGTACCTGGGACTGCAGGCATGCACCACCACACCCGGTTAATTTTTATATTTTTTTATAGAGATGTGATCTCGCCATGTTGCCCAGGCTGGTCTCGAACTCCTGGGCTCAGGCAATCCTTTTACTTCAACCAGTTTTTCAAAGTGCTGAGATTACAGGTGTGAGCCACCGCACCCAGCTGTAAAGAGGACACTAAGTGATGTTACACATGATGCTATTTTCTTTAAAATAATCTACATGCTTTGACTGCAGATGTGGAATTTTGCTGTTTGCCTCTTAGTCACTCTTGCCAAAATGATCCTTACCTTTCCATAGGCCGGCTTCCATCAAGCTCCTGAATAGGCAGCCCAGTATGTATCTGCAACAGGATTGGACACCCAATTGTTTTTTCCCCCTCTGTGGTTTGTGTTCTTAGCATGCTACACATGAGAACACATGTGGGTGGAGAGCAAACCTAGAGAACACCCTGGAAGTTTTGAGCCCTGCGTTAGGTGTACTGTGATTACTTCTCTAGCTGTGCTATTCATTTCCCGGTTTAAATATCTAAGAACTCTCATCAAACAGCATTTAAACTTTCTATGAGATGCTGTAAATGTTCTTTTCGATCGTATTATGAGGAACAATGGATGAAACGAGCTTTAATGGGAGGCTGCGGTGCGGTCTGGAGGTTCTGCAGCTGCTTTTGGGCAGAATATGTCGAGTGAACAGCCATGCGTTCAGTGGCATTGTGCCCATCAAGCGATGTATAACAACAGCGTTCCTGGTGCAGTTAAGTTTCATGTCTGTAGCGTTTTCACATTCAGCATTGGCCAGTCTCACGGCCTGGGCTTTTCTCCTCCCTGTTCCTGAGTTGTACCCCGCAGCTTTATAATAAAAGGTCAATAGATCAATAAACACAAAACATCAGTGCTTTAAAGTGATATTGCTGGCATTCACGAAATGACTCAAAAAAAGACCTTTTTCGTGTTTGAAAGATTGGTCACCAGCCAGTAATTAACTTATTTTTAAAGTTAGTTCATCTTGGGACTGGCCCAGATGTGTAGTAGCTAGTTTTAAAAATGAGTGTAAAGTCTTTCTTGGGTCACGTATGTCAGGATTAACCCTAAATTATTTATATGCGTGACCTCCATTTTATTCATAAGCGACAGTAAACATAGCAGAAATTAATTTGGTTCAGTTTTAGCCATCATCTGTGTATGCAGACTTTAGAGTCATGTGGACCCCTCGTTTCTGGAAAGACAGGCATACACTAGTGCCTGACCTCATGGGGCTTACAGCAGGTGGAGACCCAGCTATGACAGACAGTGGTACTGGGTGGCGTGGGATAAGATAGTTCCAAGAGCTGCCTAGAGGATTGTTTTGGCACTTAGAGACCCCCTCGGTAAATGCTGAAGTAAAGCGTGCTAAGGAATTGCCTTTGAGTTTCAGTTGTCAGTGTGTCACTGTGGACTTCCTGAGGGCTGACAGAAGTGGCAGTTGTCATTTGACATGTTGTTTAGTCTGAGTCTCTAGGGCAAAAGTCAGCCTAGAAAATAGTTTTTCCTGTTTTACCAGAAAAAGTAGCAACCAGGACTTTTTTTTTTCCTTTTCTTTGTGCCCGTTCTTTTAAGTCTTATTTCCCTCATCCTGTTTTTCCCAGGAGACCGATACATTCGGAAGTGTCTTTTAAGTAAACTGAGGAACATAAGCTGGCAAGTGTAAGGTACAGAAAGAATCCGTGTGTAGGAGAAACACAGATGTGTCAGGTGAAGAGCAGTGAAGAGTAAGAGGGAACACTGGGAGTTTCTCGTGGAGGTGGAAGCAGGAGAACTGTGATTGTGCTTGGTACAGGTTGGAGAGACACGGGGAGTGGATAAAGACTCTCTTCTGGAGTCAGAGTGTAAAGTTTTAAGCCCGATTCTGCCATTCAATAGCGGCGTGACCTTGGGAAAGTTTATCTTCAGTTTGCTCACCTGTAAAATGGCAAGGATGAGGAAATTGACTTTGTGGATTTGTAAGGAGTAAATAAGCGAATCCATATAAAGCAGTGACTGTGGTAAGACACACAGAAAGTGCCAGAAGTCCTAGCTGCGACTGATTGCATGAGCCGCATCATGAAACAAAAGTGTGAAGGGTGACGTTATCAAGAAGATGGTTTTGATGCTGGCATTTTGGTCACGTTGATGTGGAGAGAGAATGGACATTTCATTCAAAACTATGTAGCCCTACACACTACACAGGGAGGATTTTGGGGGTAAGCGTGATGATTTTGATGCAGATATTTGAGAAGGTTGGCTATAACGGATACCCGATTCAATTCATTTTTATCAGAATCAATGAAAAGGGTTCCATAAAGATTTAAGAGGAGGGGGACATTCTTTTCTCCACAGCTGGTCATACGCCCAGTGTAGTTGGCAGGAAAATGGATTGTTTGGAATGTGTCCCTAAAATCCTGTAATTTAATTTTCATTATTTATGTAACACAGTCTGTATACATGGTGCTTTACTACACACACACACAAGTCCAAATTTCTGGCCTATGTGATTTTACCAAAGAAGAGACTGTAACTGAAATATTTGTACCCACTAAATTAACTGCAGTTGGGTGACGCACCACCAGTGAGTCACATGGTCCTAACCTCCAAGGAGGGACTGGAGATACTTATTGTTGGAGGTGAAATGAGGGACCAGGAACTAGAATAAATAGTACTGAGGTGATAAACAGGCCCATGTTATACTCAATATAAAGTCAGTGTCTTTGAGAAGTCCGGAGAAACAAGTTTGTAAATATAGACTTTGGAGAAAATAGCAACCGATTTGCATGTTAACATGTAAAGGGAAACTGTTACAATAATTATTAAAGTCGTTTTCCTCTTACAGCATTTAGCTTATTTCATTTTTGTCCATGTCTAGGAGAACACATTAGAAAGGAGTGATTCTCCTGATGTGGGTCTAAGAGAAATTAGAGTAACATTTCTAGACAACTCTAACTATCTGACTTAATTGGTAGATCCCTACAAGCGTTTCAAAGGAACAGTTCCTGCAACGGTGGCCCCATAATGAATATTTTTACGCGTAGAATCCAGAAGATGCATCTGCAGTTACTGTATTGGATATGCTAGAAAAGTGCATGATTTATGTTCTTGATGATTATTTGATTATAGCTCTTGGTTTTTGAAAGCGTCATCTGGATTAGGGGTAAGCCAACAGTCATGTACCACATCATGAGATTTTGGTAAAGGATGGACCGCGCACACGACGGCCGTCCCATGAGATGATATTGGAGCTGAACCATTCCTCTCTATACTTTTTATCCTTACTTAGTGTGTACTCCTTCTACTTACGAAAAAAGGTCAGCTATCAACTGTAAACGCCTCAGGCGGGTCCTTCTGGAGGGTTTCCAGAAGAAGGCATCGTCATAGGAGATGACAGCTCCATGTGTGATTGTCCCCAAGACCTTCCAGTGGGACAAGATGTGAAGGTAGAAGGCAGTGATAGTGATGGTCCTGGCCCTGTGTAGGTGCAGGCGAGTGTGTGTCTGCATCTTCATTTTTAACTGAAAAGTTTAAAAAAATAACAACAATTAAGAATGGAAAAAGCTTATAGAAGAAGGATATATGCAGGGCTCGGAGGCTCAGCCTGTAATCCCGCGCCTTTGGGAGGCTGAGGTGAGTGGATGGCCTGAGCCCGCGGGTTCGAGACCCGCCTGGGCAGCGAGACCTCATCTCTACAATAAATCAAAAAATCAGCCGGGTGTGGTAGCGCACGCCTGTAATTCGGCTACTCGGAAGGCTGAGGCGGAAGGATCGCCGGAGCCCAGCAGGTCAAGGCTGTGTGGCCGGGAGCGGCCACTGCACTCCAGTCTGGGTGACAGAGTGAGACTCCACCTCAAAAAAAAAGAAGGATATAAAGTTTGAAACAAAATGCTTTTGTACAGCTGTACAATGTGTTTTGTTTTAGGCTGTTATTACAAATAAGAGTCAGAAAGTTTTAAAAGATTTAAAAATGTATAAGTTAAAAGAGTTATAATAAGCTAAGGTTCGTTTTTTAATTAAAGAGAGAAATGAAAAACAATAAATGTAGTGTGGCCTAAGTATACAGCGTTTATAGTCGACAGTAGCGGGCAGCAGCGTCCTAGGCCTTCACAGCCACCCTCCCTCACTCACTGACTCACCCAGAGAAGCTTCCAGTCTTGCAAGCCCCATCCATGGTAAGAGCTCTATACAGGTGTGCCATTTTTTTTTTTTTTTTGGAGTTGAAGTCTCACTCCATCACCCAGGCTGGAATGCAGTGGCACGCTCACAGTCACCCCAGCGTCCAGCTGCTGGGCTCTGGCGATCCTTCCACCTTAGCTTTCCAAGTAGCTGGAACTATAGGTGCGCACTACCACACCCAGCTAATCTTTGATTTATTGTAGGGATAAAGTCTCGCCAAGTTCCCCAGGCTGGTCTCGAACCCGTGGGCTCAGGCAGTCCACTCTCCTCGGCCTCTGAAAGTGCTGGCATTACGCAGACTGAGCCCCCAAGCCCGGCCACGGGTGCCATTTTTAATCTTTTTTTGGGGGGAGGGAGGTTGGAGTTTCACTCTGTCACCTAGGCTGAAGCAGCATCAACTTCCTGGGCTCAGGCGATCCTCTCCCCTCAGCCTCCTGAGTAGCTGGACTCTAGGTGCACGCCACCATGCCCAGCTCATTTAAAAATTTTCTTTAGAGGCAGGGTCTCACTGTGTTGCCCAGGCTGGTCTCAAACTCCTGGGATCCAACGATCTTCCTGCCTTAGCCTCCCAAAGTGCTGGGATTACAAGTGTGAGCCACTGCACCTGGCCCATTTTTTAATCTTTGACACTGTGTCTTCACTGTACCTTTTCTATGTTGAGATAGTTTAGATACACAAATGCCATTGTGCTACAACTGCCTACAGTATTCACTACAGTACCGTGCCGTACAGGTTTGTAGCCTGGGAGTAGTAGGCTTCATCATACAGCCTGGGAGTGAAATGGCCTGTACCATCTAGGTTTGTGTAAGTATACTCCATGGTTTGCCATCATAGGGACACTTGTCTGTAATTTATTGCAAGGGGCAGAAAGTAGTTTCACAATTGGTTCTGTAGTTTCAGATTGAGTAGAAAAGATGTCCTTGATTACTGAGTGGGATCAAAATCGGGACAGCCTAACGAAGCATTTGGGGTCAAAATTTATTCAGCATATGCTAGCACGCCACGAGGTACCTTCTAGAATAAATTATTCTGGCTCCATTCTTGGCCAAAACCTGGGCGGCTACAGAACCTAATTATTTTGCAAATCATTTAAGTTGTGGACCACAGTGAGGAGATTACCACGGAAATGCAGATAACCACCTAGGTGGAGTGCCAGTCTTCTCTGGGATTCCCTTTCAGAATTGTCAGGAAACAAAGCAATACAGCCACACGCTAATCATTAAAATGAACGGCGTGCAGTATGCCCAGCAAATCACTTCACACATTTTCTATTTCAAGAAGTGGGACTTCACATCTTAACCTAACTTTTCCACGTTCACATTTTTAAGCAACACTCCGCCTTGTTCAGATGACGACTGTGCAGGGTAAGAAGTTCATCTGGACACACAGAGAGGCTCACAGGGTCCCTGATGTGGGTTGGTGAGGTCACAAAACCTCCTTTCTCTTCTCAAGGCAGAGAACATGAGTCCTGCACCGCTCAACAGGAATTTCCATTCTGGCCTAAATTGATAAAACAGAGTTTGTTATTTTATGTCCTCTTCTTTGTTTTTATATATTGCTGGATCTCTGCACAAATGGCAGTTTGTTTTCTAAAGGGGTCTGGGACCACAGCAGCAGGTTACAAAGTGAGGGTTTTATGGCATTGTTTTCAGCCTCTTTTGGCTGAGCGAAATTTCCCCAGGCAAAGGTTTTCTCCCACCTCTTTCAAATAATGCATCACAAAGATGGCCTGGGATATAGGCAGTATCTTAGAAAATGGAGGTGTAGACAGTGCTTTGTTAGGGAAGTTTACCCCTGTTATTTATTAATACCCTTCTAAGGAGCTACCATAATCCTTAAATTCACACGATGGGTATAAACAGGTTCCAGTGGTACTTGTAGATGTCTAGCTGTATATAGCTCTCTGTTGGCTCGATCTTCAAGATGTCAAAACAACTAGGAACTTTAATAAATTTTGCCAAACAAGTGACCATTTCGGTCTAACCCATCAGAATGTTTTATTGTAAATATAAATACGACTGTCGGTTTGACAGAAATTGTCTTCCCAGAGTAATTTATAGTGTGGTTTCAAAATGCATCCCGCCACAGCCTTTGAAGAATCCTGTCACAGAATATTATTTTATGCCGTCATATTTTTTAAAAGACAGTGATAACGCTGAATAGGAAGGGTGCAATTAAATTGAAGTGCATTTGTAGATGGGAGAGCACGTCTGCCTCGCTTTAGCCTATAAGGTGTTTGAAGTTTAAAAACTGCTCAAGTGGATTTGTAGTAAAAAGCGCTGTCCATTTTAAAGTACTCAGGACTCAACAGCTGTGGGAGTCTGTCTGGAATCGACTCAGGACTTGGGAGAACATTTCTCCTTGGGAGCTGGAACTCACCCTTCCTCGGCCCACACGGTGCAGGATCTGTGGTTTTCTTTCTCATTCCTTTTTCTTTCTCCCTTTCCTCCCTTCACTTAACTCTGATTGATGGAAACACGTGCTGGGAGCTTTCCTGACATTCTTTCCAAACACTGAAAGTCTGAAATGTTATGGTGGTGCTATGTCTATTTTTGAAAGTACGGCTGTTAATGTAAAGCCTGTGTTGATATATTGGGATGAATTATAATGGTGATATTATTTCAGCCTTCAAAGCTGAAAATTTATTATTTTTCTCACCTCCTTTGGGTGGCTGATACTTGATCATAGGAACATGCTGTGCATCTGGTTCATTTGGGGGAACTTTTTGCAGATTTTCAGCAGTTAAACTCCTGTTATTGAAAAATGGAAACACAACCCGCCACTACTTACTTACCTACTTCTCGTGTTCTTGTCGCCCTCCTTATTGTTAATTATGCACACGGTGAAGATATTTTGGGGTATATTGATTTACTATGGGTTTTGCAAATATGGTAAAACAATACTGTCTGTTGGAGCTGCTCGTTAAGATTCTTTGAAAATTAAATTTGGCCGGCTGTGGTGGCTCAAGCCTATCATCCCAGCACTTTGGGAGGCCGAGGCGAGAGGATTGCCTGAGCCCACGGGTTTGAGACCAGCCTGAGCAACTTGGCCAGACCTTGTCTCTACAATACATCAAAAAATTAGCCGGGCGTGGTGGCACACGCCTGTAGCTCCAGCTACCTGGAAGGCTGAGGTGGAAGGGTCACCTAAGCCCAGTAGGTTGAGGATGCGGTGGCCAGGAGTGTGCCACTACACGCCAGTCTGGGCAACAGAGTGAGACTCCAATTCAAAAAAAAAAAAATTAAAATTGAATTCACAGTTACTGTTGTTTCTACATCTGTATTTTCAAATGTTAAACGTCTTTATATCTATGAGGTCATGTTGGGTTTTAAAAACCCACAGAAATCGATAGTAAGCTAGCCATCTGCAGCCCTGAATGGAACCCTTAAGTTATGACAAAAAATAACCTGTGAGTGAGCTTACTTTTTTTTTGGCAGTTTTTTATGGTTTTATTTAAACACAACACGTGCACAGGAGCTGTCAGTTTCATTCTCTTCGCTGCGCAGCCTGGCATTAGGATGGGTGACTCTGATGGCCAGTGGGGCTGTCTGTCTACAATGGCCTTGTGGTTCTTGTGAGCAATCTCGGCACAATATGATTTGTTGAAAGATTGAAGGAGCTCCTTGACATGATGGACCAGGAAGCCACCGGGCAGCATGTGTGTTGTTTTCTTGTTGCTCCCAGCATCGGGCATCACGATCTGACCCTTGAGTCTTCTCTGCACCCTGTTGTCGATACCTCTGAGCCTCCACCAGTTACGCGTCATCTTGGCATATCAGTCTGACCTGTGCCAGGTGACCTTCTTGGTCCTCTTTTTGACGATCTTGGGCTTCACCAGGGGTCTGAGGGCAGCCATGAAGCCGGGTAGGACGTGACTACCAGCTTGGTAGGCAGTGCCGAGGAAGAGAGAGGAAGGTGGCACACAAGGACTCGAACTTACTTTTTGAAGTCTGTCTTTATTGCTGTTGCAAAGGGTTCCTTAGGGTCAGAGGTTCCTTTCGTCATGGCTGTATTTCTTATTCCTGGCACATTGTCTGCCACAGAAGTTATTTAAGTATTAGTCATTGAAAGGGAGAATAAAAAAGTGAATGGGACGATTAACTCTGTGCTGAATTTAAGAGCAAAGGTTCATTTCTTTGGTGCCTGTTGCTTGACTCAGGGCAAAACGGTTTTTTCATGATCCCAGATGTGTACAATTCGTGAATTGGAAAGAGAATTCTGTCTCCACACAGAATTTTTCTTTCATTTCTTTTGAGTTGGAGAATATGTATTGGATGATGTTTTTTAAGACTCCAACTCAAAAAAAAACCAAAAACCAAGTGCCACCCAATATTATTAATCTGGAGTCTTAATCTGGTCACCCAGGCTCACGGCCACCGCAGCCTTGACCTCCTGGGCTCAGGCGCTCATTCCACCTCAGTCTTCCAAGCAGCCGGAACTACAGACGCACGCCACCACACCCAGCTAGTTGTCGTGGTTTGTTGTAGAGATGAGGTCTCAGCAAGGTGCCCAGACTGGTCTCAAACCCCCGGGCTCAGACAATCCTCTCGCTTCAGCCTCCCAAAGTGCTGGGATGACAGGCTGAGCCCCTGCGCCCGGCCTGGGTGGCACTTTCATGTCCAAGTTCAATTCCATGCACATTCCATTTAGGCGCTCTTAGTCTTCATAGCCATCTCGTGAGGTGGCAGATCCCTGTTTTGAAGATGAGAAAACTGAGCCCTGCATCGGCTAAGTCATTTTTCCAAAGTCCTGGGTTGTTCCTTTGGCTGAACCGGGATTTGAATGTGAGCAGTTAGTCTCTTTCTCGTGTTCTGCTTCCAGTCACTGCTTTCTACCACCTCTAACAATGTGTCACAGGCATACTTGTAGATAACACTTGACTGTGCATGTTGGACACCCACAGGTAGATACTTCACTTTTTTACTGTTACTGTGGAAGTAATCTAGAGAGGCTCTCAAGTTCAAATGTTATCGAAGAAACTCATGTGTCAGCTTGCTGAGTGCTAACTTCGTCATTTTTTGCTTGATGACACCAGTCTTTTGTGTTCACGTTTTAACAGGTGTGTATGTTGGTTTCTCAGAAGTGTTAGATTTTGGACCATAAGGCAGCAGGTGATTAATTTCTGCCTTATCAAGATTCAGTTACTGCCTTTAGGAATTTGCTTACAAACCACTGCGTCTGCTTGTTATACTCTTGCAGAGTTTTGTCCTTATTTGAATTACTATAATTTATAATAATAATTAGTAACTGACTCTGAGAAACTTATGGCGGGTTCAGGGAGATAAACAGATAATTTGAAGAAGAATGAAAAAAGGGTCCCAAAACAGAAAGCATGAAATCTTGGAATGTTACTCCTGTCAGAGAGACAGAAACGATCTCATCTTAAACTTGGGGGAGACAGGTTAGTGAAATCCTTAATATCAGGGGAGTCCACCCCAGAGTAAGTTATTTAACCTCACTGTGACTTGTTTGCCTGTCTTCAAAAATGGGAGAATGATAATACGGCTCAACTCCTTAGTATGTTGTGAGTATACAATGAGGAAATAAACATCCACAGAGTACTTAAGAACAGTTCTTGTACACAGGAAATGCATAACAAATGTTACTGTTGAAATTATCATTTGACAATTGAGGAAATTGAATCCCAGAGAAATTGAATTACTTACTCAAGGTTAATCCAGCTAGCTAATGACTGAGCCAGGGCTGGAATCTTGACACACATGTAGTCAGCACTCTTAGCATAGTTGACAGCATTGTAAGCAAGCCTCCGTTCAACACGTAATGATACGTAATCTCTGCATTTACTCGGGATCCTGAATATATACTGAAGTTTTTGGTTTTCTTCATTTTTTCTTTTGGGGAATATGTATTGGACGATTTTTTTTTTTTTAATGGTTATATGCCAACATGATGGGAAGGGAAAAAAAAAAAAAAACTTAACCAGATTTTTCTTCCATACATAATCCAAATTTCAAATGTATTAATTTTGCCGAATGCCATGGCAACATACATATCTGTTTTTCAGTTCATGAAAGGTATTTTGGGAATTATTGGCTCGTGCATGCCTGAACATTTTCGTCTTTCAGCTGTGGAAATACACTACGTATCCCCTTCATTTTGTGTTTGTGCTTCTATTCAAGATGAGAATAAAAGCAGTTAGTTTCTAGGCTGTAATATTCTTCAGTGAACAGTGGCATTCTAAAACAGTCACACCTTGACTGAAATGAAAACTCTGCCGTATCATAAAAGATATTCTAATTACTGCATCTAGTTAAAAGGAGAATAAATCACTGGGAGATTATTTTAAGTGCCTTAAATATAATAAAAAAGAATAATGGACGTTGAACAGCTCGACAAGTTTGATGAATGCAGACTAAGACTGATTTCTGCTGCTTTCTAATGGAAAAGGAGAGCCTTTTTACTTTCTTGGTATATTGTCAAAGGAAATTTTTGTTAGGGAAGATAAGGAGAAACCTTATCTTGGTTGAGCACTTGCCCTGTACAGGGCATTAGCCAAGGAGGTGCATTATCTCATTTAATCCTCCCCAGCTTTGTAGATAACGTTATCCCCATTTCACATCTAAGAAGAACAAGGCTCAGAGAATTAAAATAACTTACCTCCAAATATGTAGCCAAGTAGGATGTGGAGTGCAAACCAGTGGACTCAGACCTGCCCGCTCCCTTTAACATTGTCTCTGATGTAGTTATAATGTAAATTTAGATGTCATTGTTTTCACTGTCACATGGATACTAATTTTGTCCCCTTTAATTTAGAATGAATGTGTACCAAAGAGTTTAACTTCTTTAAGCCTTTATAAAAAGGGAACGACCAGGTCATTGTGAGCATAAAAGGAGAAGGTGTGTGCACACCTCTTTGCTCGGTGTTTGATATACAGCAAATGAGGAATGCCTGGGAGATTTGTTTTAAGAGAGATGAAGTCATTAATTGATGAAGTCATTAATTGTGCTTGAATGTTTAAAATTATGTCTGTTGAGTTTCTCTAGATGTAATTTACAGACGAAAATGGTGATAGATTTGCCAAAAGTGTTGTGAATTTTCCATTGGATTTGCCTTCATAAATGTATAAAAATATGTTAAGTTAGTGTGGATATGATAGCAATGCTAACGTGGCAGATTGTGTATGGATATATATGTGTGTGTGTTGGTCATTGCTCTATCTGTAGATGGTAAAAATCAAAATAGCGGGACAATTAAATCAGAAGCAAATCTTTGTTAATGTTTGTATTGTGTTGTGTATATAAAAGAATGGCATCACGTAGTAAGTTTTATGCAGATTTTTAAATTTAAGGAGTAAATATGAAACCTGTCTTTTTGTTGACTACCACACTTATGTGTATCTCTCTTATAGCGCATTTTGGGTTGCTGGTTTGTAGATTCTTTTCTTTAAATATGCAATAAAGTCAAAGAAAAGTTAATCTGAGTATATAAAATACAGATATCCTACTCTTGCAAACCCCTGCCACTAGGAAGAGGATATGTGTTTAAGTGAGTCAAGGAGATTAACTTTAAAACTCTATGTGGATAAATTACCCTGTTCATACTCAACATTCGATTGATGGCATTTATAGGAGCTGTACTCATGGAAACTCATAGAAACAAACTTTTCTTTGCTACCATATTCACAGACTTTCAGTATTTTTTTCCCTAAATCTCTTTTGAAGTAAGGAATACTGTAAAATCACATGCTCCTATATTCACATTTTTCGATCTAATTTTCACACATTCACATTTATACATATGCACAACTACTGGACTTACTCTTTCCTCATGTTCTAACAAAAAATATTACAGAATCTTCTGTCAGCCCATGCATTTGGTTGTATTCAGTTTCGTTGTTGCTTTTGTGGTTATAAACATAAATCTATACTCACAGTGGTTGTAGTTGTTCTTAGTCATGCACAGGTGGAAAAGTATATGATGTATTAGCTAATGGTTTTTCTCACTGTGTTAAATAAAAATAATGTTATACTTTCTCCTCTTGCCATGTAAGATGAGCCAAAGAGATAAATAAGCAAAGAGGAATGGATGAATGTAACTTCATGGTCAGATTGAATATGTGATGAGCCTTCTTGATTCAATAAGCAGATGAATAATTTCCAGTTGCATTATTTTATAAATGAGGGTGCTATTTGTTTTATCTCAAAGGTGTTGGTAGATTCTGTCTTGATCTTTTGTAACTCAATTTTTGTCGTAAACTAAATAACTGCTTACTCTGAAAAATGCACTTTGTATTTGAGAACTATGCTTAGAATATGTACGTGTAAGAATTTAAAGGGCAGATTTAATACTGGGCCCAAACCTAATGTGGTAGCATTAAAATTATTTTTTGTTAGAAAAAGAGAATTTAATGTTCAGTTTTCAGTTCAGCATAAGAAATCCTTATCCTATAGATATCAGTGGTTTGAAAATGTTTCATAGACATCTCATCAAAATGAAACCATTATTTCCTAATTTATAGCGATTCTGATTATTTAAGAGTAGTTGACCTAGTGTATAATGGGAGTAGAAAAAAAAAATCCTTCTACAATTGTGATATTTGCAGTGTAATATGCCGTATTAAGGTTAAGTGATGTTAAAGATAGTAATGCATAGAGTGAAATTGAGGAAAGAGCATTTAACAAGAATTTCCTTCTTTGTGGTCAGATAAGGTCACAGAAGGCAAGGGGAATCTTTTTTTTTTTTTTTTGAGTTGGAGTCTCACTTTGTCGCCCACACTGCCACCACAGCCCCGACCTGCGGGGCTCCGGTGGTCCTTCCGCCTCAGCCTTCTGAGTAGCCGGAATTACAGGCATGCGCTACCACGCCCGACTGATTTTTTGATTTATTGCAGAGATGAGGTCTTGCTGCCCAGGCGGGTCTCGAACCCGCGGGCTCAGGCAATCCACTCACCTCAGCCTCCCAAAGGCGCGGGATGACAGGCTGAGCCGCCGAGCCTGGCTTATTTTCTCTCTTTTTTTAACCTCTGTTTCATTCACTAAAATATAAACTCTATGAGGACCGAAGTCTTGGTTTTGTTCAATAATATATGAGTGACTCAGAGCAGATGCCCGGTATTTGTTGAATGAATGAGTGATTTCTGTATAATTTCTTCTGATCTGTTTTTCACTTAAATGGGCCTTTATTTTACCCAATCTGTTATTTGTTTAATCCAAGCTCTGTGTCTCTAATTTCAGTGACTGTATTTTAAATTTATTGGTGATTAGTTCCATTTCATACCTACCCTTTCATTGTGATTTACGTTCTTTCATTTGTATTGACATTTAACATTAGTCTCTTTCAGATTATTATATTTGTTGAGGTCGTGGCATGCTAACCCTCCTTTGTGTGTTTACTGACTTGTCCACAGTAGATAAGTTCGTGTGTGTTTCTGACTTTTGTTGAGAGCTCATCTTCATCTGAGGTGTTTGTTTTCTGTGAAAGTGTGATGTGCTGTGGATTGTGGGACAGTCAAAAAAAATGGTTTTATCCCACAGAAAAAAGAGGGCAATGGCCATGAACAGACACTTCTCAAAAGAAGGCACACAAGTGCCCAACGGACATATGAAAATATTCTCTATATCACTATCATCAGAGAAATGCAAATTAACATCACAATGAGCTATCACCTCACACCAGTAAGGACGGCCATTATTAGAATGTCAAAGAACAACGGATGTTGGCGGGACCGCTCGATCCACTCTTGGCAGGATTATAAACTAGTTCAGCATCTATGGAAAACAATCTGGAGCTCTATCAAAGAACTTAAAATTGAAATCCCATTTGACCCGGCAGTCCTCCTACTTAGAATCGACCCCAAGGACAAGAAATCAGTGTGTAAAAAAGATACCTGTCCTCTTATGCTCATTGCAGCCCTGTTGTGTTCACAATAGCAAAATCAGGGAAGCAGCCTGAGTACTCCCTAACAATTGACTGGATAAAGAAAATGTAGTATGTGGACATCATGGTATACCAGGGAAGCCATAACAAAAAGAACGCATTTATGTCCTTTGCAGCAGCGTGGATGGAGCCTGAGGTCATCATCCGAAGCGACGTGACTCAGAAGCAGAAAACCAAACACGCATATTCTCACTCCTATATGGGATCCAAATGGTCACAAAAATGGAAATAATAGACACTGGGGACCCCAATAAGGGGGGACGTGGGCAGGGGGGCTAGGGCTCAGTAACTACCTGCGGGGCACAATAGTCACTACGTGAAGAATGAGCCCTCTGAGACCCAATCCCCACCTCTATACAATATGTCCATGTAACAAACATGCATGTGTATGCCCTGAATTAAAAAAAAAAAAAAAAAGTGGGCCGGGCAGGGTGGCTGACGGTGCCTATAATCCCAGCAACTTCTGGAGGCCGAGGCGAGAGGATTGCCTGAGCCTGCGGGTTTGAGGCCAGCCTGGGCAACATGTTGAGAACTCATCTCTACAATAAATTAAAAAATTACCTGTAATCCCGCGCCTTTGGGAGGCTGAGGTGAGTGGATTGCCTGAACCTGCGGGTTCGAGACCCACCTGGGCAGCAAGACCTCATCTCTACAATAAATCAAAAACAAAAAAATTGCCGGGCTCAGTGGCTCAGCCTGTAATTCCACGCCTTTGGGAGGCTGAGGTGAGTGGATTGCCTGAGCCCGCGGGTTCCAGACCTGCCTGGGCAGTGAGACCTCATCTCTACAATAAATCAAAAAATCAGCCGGGCATGGTAGCGCGCACCTGTATTTCCAGCTACTCAGAAGGATCGCCGGAGCCCAGCAGGTTGAGGCTGCTGTGACCGGGAGTGTGGCCACTGCAATCCAGCCTGGGGGACAGAGTGAGACTCCAGCCTGGGGGACAGAGTGAGACTCCAACTCAAAAAAAAAAAAGAAAAAGAAAAAAAAAAATGGTCTTATCTTCATTTTTGCCAGTTTCTCAATGGTTGTGTTGGTCATCTGGCATTCGTTTTTACATTAATTTTAGGGCTTCTGGTTCCTAAACTAAGCAAATAGTGTAAATTTAGATTTTGCATCTGCATATGGAAAAGGTTTAGAGGTTTGATTACTCATAGGCGACTTCTTTTTTTGCTCACCAGAGCCCTCACCAGACTGAGTTTTCCGACCACTGCCCTGAATCAGTGACATAGAGTCAGTACCTTTGTGCAGGGGTCCTGGGACCTGTCCCTCTGTGGGCGTTAAAATGCCACTCCTTGTCCCTCAAGGCCCTTAGATCTGCTATTGTTTCCCTTATGTGATTTTTGCTCTGGCTGTAAATTCCCTCTGGGAATTTAATTGCTTTTGAGTTTGACTATGTAATTTAACTTTTTTCTCACTATTTTATCCATTATTTTTTGGGCGTGTGTGTGTATTTGGAGGAGCGCATTATTTTGAACCATCATATTGCTGAGACTAGAAGTCCCCTAATTTCTGCGATGAATTATTATGTGGATGTTTTTTTTCTTTTCCTGAATGTGACGTGAATTCGGCTCCTGGACCTGGAGAATGTCAGAAATACCGAATCTTCCATTCTTTCATTTTTGTCTGTGAAGTCTTCTTACAGTTTCTTTGAGATAGAGATATAATCATCCAGAGAAGATACAGAGAGGCGGTTTGGTGTCCATCTTTGGATCTGCTGTTTGCTGAAGGATCATTTCGTAAGATACGTCCAGTGTTGCTGTGATTGTCCTGTTGTGTCCCTTTGAATTTGGCGTTTAGAGTAAGGCACTGCTATGTCAGTAAGATGACCAACCCTAAAAGTCCAGCATCCTGGAAAACCTAACAGTCTTGGGTTAACCTGGATTGTCACCTTCATCTTGGATCCTTTCTTGAGACGAAAGAAATCCTTTAAAAGCCTTCCTACTGTGTAGCCTCCTGGCTCAGACGCAACTGCAGTGTTATGTTCAGACTTGCTTGTTAGGACCAAGTTTTAAATATATTCAGAGAGTAAAGGTAAATATTAATCTATTTAGACAGAGTGCTAAGATCCTTTAGAAAGGATCATAGTCTTACTGCATAGGAAAAATATCCTTAACCAATGAGGAAACTCTAGGAGCGTGATCAAGAATTATTTTATGTAGTTTGTCTGTTGGGGAGACTGATGAATTCTGCTTTTCGAGTTACATTTCGGTATTATCGAGGCTGGGCTGAAAACCCCTCCAGAATGCATTTCACAGTGATTTTATTGTAGACATCTGTGAGGAAAAGCAGAGGCAAATGATAGCATTCTCGTTGACCAGTAATGCAAATTAAATGAGCTAGTGACGACAGAATCACTCCCAGCACCTTTGCCCTTTTTTGTTTCCCTCTTGATTTGAACTAAAGACATATGTATGTACTCCAAATCCAGACTAGCCAGCAGGGGCCAATTACTGGGATGACCGTCTTACCTGCATCACTTACCGTTTACCATAGGAGCTGTGCATTCTCTTGTGAATTAAAAATCGACTTACTGTTTCTGGTTGCGTAAGCCCCAGCGAAGACTGGGAAAGGAAGTGGGCCTGTTTGTACAGGAGGGCCCTAGACCTCAGTAACCTGTCCCGTGAGGACAAGATGTCCCCAACCCTTCCATGATCAGTTTATGAATTATACCTCTTTTAGTTCTTAAAATTTCTTGGCCACAGCAACTAAGACCTACTCATCAGCACACTCATATACACACAGTTCATTCTGTTTTATAGGAATGAGAATTTCCCATTATTAACTGTACATAATTAAAAATGCAGGCAACAGGGGAAGGAAATAGTTAGGAAAGGAAGGTCATGTGACCAGAATGCTTGTTTTCAGTTTTTGCAAATATTGATAAAATAGTAGTCTGCATTTTGGGTAGTATTATAATGTCCTTCCTACCTTATAATAGGAAAATAATATGTACTCTTTTATTTCTGATGTAGCAGCTCTGAAAACGTAGGCTGACATGTTTTTCTTGCCTTTTTGGGGGGGTTATATGTCATAAGACAAGTATGGCCTTTACAATTTTCCCCCCAATTTAGTAGCTGGAAACCCAAACTACTTGAAAAAGTATGATAGGCCAGGCATGGTGGCTCAGCCTGTAATCCTGAGGTGAGAGAAATGACTGAGCCCAGGGGTTCGAGACCAGCTTGGGCAACTTGGGGAGGTCTCTACAATAAATCACAAAAACTAGCGGGTGTGGTGGTGTGCGTCTGTAGTTCCAGCTACTTGGAAGGCTGAGGCTGAAGGATCGCCTGAGCCCAGCAGGTCATGGCTGCGGTGGCGGTGAGCGTGCTACTGCACTCCAGCCTGGGTGACAAAGAGTGAGATTTCAACTGAAAAAAAAAAAAAAAAAAAGTACGTTGGGTGACACAAAGAAAGAATGTTCTTTGTCCAAATTTATTCAGTGTGTACCAGCAATAAAGTTCATAATGTAGACTCCCCAGAAATTTTTAAACGTTCGTTTAATTAATTTATTATTCATATATGTAGTCTTTGAAAATCTTTCCTATGGGAGTCAGAATAATTTGGTTTGAACCCAGCATTATCATTATGTTTTCTATGTTGAGGCAGCATTCTAATAACTGTACATTTTATATTTCCTGATTTTTTTCCTGAAAAAAATAATTATTTGTATTGATTTCAGTTATGTTTTTGCAGAGTCACTAGGTTTTGAAACCGTGCATATTTTTAGGATGGCACTGACTGTAATTAATTAACTATAATTCTGTTCTTTTGTAGATTTGTTCTTACAGGGCTATGGGTTTATGACCCAAAGCTGAAAGAAGCTTTAAGAACTCACAGTTCCTCCTCCTTCTACCACTTTGACTGTTGTTAAATTTGAACGCGTATTTGAATTTTGGAGGAACTGAGTTTCTAGAACTTTCGAGAGTTATTTTTTTTTCTGTACTTCGCAGCAGGGAAAAAAGACTTATTAATAGTTTAAATGTTCTCTGGGGTTCTTGAAGATCATGATATGGAAGGCTTAACAAGATATTAGCATTAATGATATTTCTATTTACTTGCTAATGAGAACTCCCTAACTTTGAAGCCTAGAGACTGTTTGAAACATGAATAGTGAAAAATAATGCGTCTTGAGCTGTTTTATATTGGGGCCATGCTTGTCTGCTGAAAAGTGTGAAGCATAGTTTTATGTAAAATCTATCTTAGATTGGGAAAGGGGAAACCCTTTTAAAAAAAGTAAAAGCTTTACTGAGATCCTTTTATGGATTTACTGGTTTGTTCTCATTTGTCACTGGACTGTTTCCAGATGTGAAATATTACCTTCTTGAAACTGCTATAGATTCTGCTATCAAGACCAGGTGCGTTTTGTTTTACAGCCATTTTACTTCTGATTTTTAATGCTGAAACTCTTGGAATGCCTTGAACTGATAATTTGTTTAACTCTCTACTTACTAGTTGGACCAAGGAATAACTTTGTGTTTGTATCTCTTTTCTATTCCACGTTTTATTGCTGCTTCAATTAAGTGTGTGCCTTTGGCAAAAAGGAGATGATTTTGCTCTCTGTTTTTGAATTTGCCTCCAAGAAAAAATATATTTTATTGCCCCATTTCTCAGTTGATCTAGTAGGGTTCACAGATAGTAAAAAGTAAAAAAAAGCCAGGCTCGGTGGCTCAGCCTGTAATCCCACGCCTTTGGGAGGCTGAGGTGAGCGGATTGCCTGAGCCCGCAGGTTCGAGACCCACCTGAGCAGCGAGACCTCATCTCTACAATAAATCAAAAATCATCCAGGCGTGGTAGCGCATGCCTGTAATTCTGGCTACTTGGAAGGCTGAGGCGGAAGGATCGCTGGAGCCCAGCAGGTCGAGGCTGCGGGGGCCAGGAGCGGCCATTGCACTACAGTCTGGGCAACTGAGTGAGACTCCAACTCAAAAAAAAAAAAAAAAAAAAGTAAAGAAACTAATTTTTCAAGCCTGGTAGTACTATAATGTCCTTCCTACCTTATAATAGAAAGATGATATGCCATCTTTTATTTCTCATGCAGCAGCTCTGAAAACATAGGCTAACATGTTTTTCTTGCCTTTGGCGGGGGGGGGGGAGTTATACTTAGTAAAACAAGTAAAACAGTTTTCTCCCCATTTTAGTGCAGAGTTTGAATTCATCATAGACTGCTAAGGCTTTTCCACTTCGACAATTTATGACAGAACCTTGTATGTTCGGGTGCTGAGGCCTCCGTCCGTTTGCTCAGTCATAATGGGGGTCACACTGTAGTTGAAAAGAACACCGCACCAGCCCTGAAATGATTCTGAGCCTGTTCTCAGCTGATTCTCGTGTGGTGTCATCGGGAGCCTCACTGCAGGCCATAATCCTGTAATTTGGCCAGGGTGTGTTAGTGACGGTCAAGTTCCCCGATGAGGAGTTGTGAAAGAGCATGAGGGAGGGACCAGAGTCTGAGTTTTCTCAGTCTCTGTGGTGATGATGATAATTCCTTACACACATATTTTGGTTGTAAGAAGGGGTGTGCTATCCTAGATTGGGCTTATGGTTACTTTTAGGTTTATTGGTGCTTATGGTTAGTTTTTTCATTGATTCTTCTCTGTGTCATTCTATGGATATGTTCACAGACAGGTAGTGGAATATAAGGAAACGACATGTTTTAAAAACTATAGATAGGGTCGATTTCACAGTCCCGAAAAGGGGCCTTGTTTTTGGAGGTGGAGTCTCACTCCTTGGTCCAGGCTGGAGCACAGTGGCACGCTCACAGCCACCCCAGCATTGACCAGCTGGGCTCCGGCGATCCTTCTGCCTCATCCTTCCAAGTAGCCAGAACTATAGCCACATGCTACCACGCCTGACTAAATTTTGATTTTTGATTTTATTGTAGAGACGAGATCTCGCCATATTGCCAGGGCTGGTCTCGAACCCGCAAGCGCAGGCAATCCACTCGCCTCAGCCTCCCAAAGTGCTGAGATGATAGGCTGAGCCACTTAGCCTGGCCAAAAGGGACCTTTTAAACTGAATTTTAAATTTCATTTGGGAAGAGAGTCCTTATTTGCCTGTATAGAGAGCAGTGGGGTTGCAGAGAAGGAAATACGGCAACTCCTGACTTTTTTTTGGTTTGTTTGTTTTTGAGTTGGAGTCTCACTCTGTCGCCCAGACTGGAGTGCAGTGGCCACTCCCGGCCACTGCAGCCTCGACCTGCTGGGCTCCGGCGATCCTTCCGCCTCAGCCTTCCAAGTAGCTGGAACTACAGGTGCGCGCTACCACACCCGGGTGATTTTTAGATTTATTGTAGAGATGAGGTCTCACCTGCTCAGGCGGGTCTTGAACCCGCGGGCTCAGGCAATCCACTCACGTCAGCCTCCCAAAGGCGCGGGATTACAGACTGAGCCACTGAGCCCAGCTAAACACGGTCTTAAGCATTGCAGCCCTATCTGAAAATCTGAAATCTGAGTTGCTCCCAGTTCTGAAACTTTTTAAGCACCGACTTGAGAGAGAGTGACATCTTTGCTTTCTTTTCTTTTCTTTCTTTTTTTTGGGTTGGAATCTCACTCCAGCACCCAGGCTGGAGTGCAGTGGCATGCTTACGGTCACTGCAGCCTTGACCTGCTGGGCTCAGGCGATCCTTCCACCTCAGCCCTGCAAGTAGCTGGTACTGCAGGCTTGTGCCAGCACACCAGGCTAATTATTTTTTGATTTATTGTAGAGACGAGGTCTTGCCAAGTTGCCCAGGGTGGTCTTGAACCCCTGGGCTCAGGCAATCTTCTCGTCTCTGCCTCGCAAAGTGCTGGGATTACAGGCATCAGCCACTGCGCCTAGCCCACCTTTGCTTCCTGGTGTCGCACCAGATGTAAACTGTTTTATGCAGAAAATGATCAAAAAATATTTTATAAAATTACCTTCAGGCTATGTATACAAGGCATACAGGAAAGATAAATGAATTTCATGTTTAGACTTGGGTCCCATCCCGAGAAACCTTATTATGTATTTTCAAATCTTCCAAAATTCCAAAGAAATCAAAATCCAAAACACTTCGGATCCCAAGCATTTCGGATGAAGAATGCTCACTCGACCTGTACTGCCTCCTCAGTGCCTGACATAGAGTGGGTGCTAAGCAAATATTTCCTTAACAGAGAGAGAAAAGGAACAAAAGAAAGAGAGGAGACACTGAAGAAGCGAGAAACAGGGAGGCCGGACTCAGAAACATGAAAAGAGCAACCTGACACCCCGTTTGGCCATCGGAAAATGCTCCACACCGAAGGGATTTCCTTAATGGTCGTTGAAAAAATATGCTTGTACTTTTTGTGTGTGTTGGTCAGAGGCTACACTGTGTGTCTGGAAACTCATCGTCTTGTGTTGCCGAATGTTTCCTGGCGGGGGGAGCCAAGTCGCGAAGGGTTGGAGAAGGTCTAGGAAACTTATCTTTGAAGATCGTTTCTTGCGAGTTTCCAGCTCAAACGTGCAGCTTTTGGGGGCGCCGGGGCTGGGAGGGATCTTGAGAGCAGCTGGCGAGCTCTAATGGGGTCCAGCTGTGTCTCCAGAGAACACACCCTCTCAGGATGACATTTACCAGGTAGACCCTGCCCTGCCCGGTTTCCTCTGGGCTTTATGGGTCCCTGTGGTCTGCTGCATTGATCTTGCATTTTCAGGTTTTATAGCAATTCTAAACATGTGAGGGTACATATTTGCTCTTTGATGTGCCTTTTGATAGAAGCCAGAGTGTTTTACCTGAACCTGCATTTAATAATGGGGAAGGGGGGGTCCCCATGCCCTGCGGCAGTCTACTCCCTGGGAGGCTGCTTTTATGGGGGTTGCTGACTGGCAGACTTTAATCAGGGGGCTTCGAGTTGGATTTTTCAACATGAAGTATAGGAGGGATACCTAGCCATGTAGCTCTGCTGGTGTTATGTTTGGTTTTTAACCATGTTTTGTTTTTTTTTTTTTTTGAGTTGGAGTCTCCGTCGCACAGGCTGAAGTGCAGTGTCACACTCACGGCCACCCCAGCGTTGACCTGTTGGGCTCTGGCGATCCTTCCGTCTCAGCCTTCCAAGTAGCTGGAACGACAGGCGCGCACTACCAAAGCCCGGCTAAGTTTTGATTTATTGTAGAGATGAGGTCTTGCCAAGTTGCCTGGGCGGGTCTCGAACCCATGGGCTCAGGCAGTCCCCTAGCTTCGGCCTCCCAAAGTGCTGGGATGACAGGCAGGGCCACCGAGCCTTGCCGGCATTTTGTTCTTTTGTGCCACTTGATAGAAAGGAGGCCAGGCTGGAGACATATGGAGGATAGAAATTGCAGTGCTTGTATCAAACTATATGGTGTTTCTGGTTTCTCATGTGTTTTCCATCTTCCACCTTTACTTGCATCTCTATAAGAAGGCAGCTGCTTTGTCTCCATTTTAGAAATAGGGAAGTTAAGGCGTGTGGATTTTGGAGATGTGCTTGCTAGGTAGTGTGGATGGGACCTAAATTAGAATTCAGAGCTCTTCTGCTAGTTTTGAGACAAATCTAAGGCCATCATGGAGTTTCTGTGGATGCTTTCCAGGAGTAAGGTGGTAGGGGTTGCCTTTTCAGAGTAGAGTTCAGTGCACATAAATGGAATCGTAGAACTTGAGGATTAGAAGCGCCTTTAATGGGACTGTCCTCTAAGCTGGAATGGCCTCCTCTTCCAGCTTGCCGTGTGCGTGATCTGGCTGTGCTCAGACATCTCCATTGTTTATATTCTAAATATAGCCAACTAATGAGAGAATTGGACAAATCTTTATGTGCTTAGGCTTGACAGTACTTATCAGAGTTGGTCATGTAACCGTTTTCTATCTTCCTTTGGTGTTTTTCAGCTTTCTTTGGCTACCAGCCCTCCAAAAGAAATGACTCTCTTGTGTCCTCACTTTAATTTAGAAGGAATTGGTTTGGAAGCACCACTGAGGGCCCCCTAAATAGCCCCTTAGAAGTTGATGTGACTTGGCAGATGGCACTCGAGGTTTAGGATTGGAGATGTTGCCATGACCCGTTGATGGTGTTGCTTTGGTGGTGATGACCATTAACCTATTCAGTCCATTTTTAATCAGATCATCAGAATTGACAGTTGTTCATTGGAGATTCACTTCATAAAGTACAAGACAGGTGATTCCTTTTTGAAATTAAAACTGTGGACCTAAGGTATGTAGCCCTTATGTCGCTAAAAACGACCCACTTCCCTGTGCTTGCTCCTGCTTTCTTATTTGTTTGGACTCACTAACGGGAACAAATCTAACTTAAACGTCATTCATGGTGGCAAACCCGAATTGTTCAGTGAAATACTAATTTGGTACATTTGCATCCTAAGCAAGTCTTGTGTTTTCGACAACTGTTTTTGTGTCTAAGCAGGGAGAAAAACAAACTCTTTTCTAAAGAGATATGCTGTATTATATTCACTGTGCTTCATCATTGTATTGATTGGTCATGGATGATGCTTATCAGACTAAGCAAAGTGTGTCTGTATGAATTGTCTCAAGAGGGTTTTTATTCTTAAACACTAGCGAACTCCATAATAAATCTTGGGAAGTGGAACACACCCAAGTGCAGTTTATAAGTTTTTCTAGGCTATATTGTATTGATAGTCTGAGCCATCCCGTGAGGATTGGAGTTATTCACATGATAGACAGGAAGGCACAGATACCATTTATGAATGTGTTAAATATTGATCACAGTTAGCTAGTTGATGAATATTAGCAGTGGTGTATCACTGCTGCACAAAATAGTCGTCCTATTAGTAGAAAAATTATCCTAATATTTTCATGCACAATTTACATATGTGTGTGTGATATGGAAAGTGTATATACACAGATACGTATGTATATCTGTGTTTCCATTTTGCTACATCTTTGGGGACCCATAAAGTCTCTGTTAATTGTTCTCCTTCTTCCTGTCTCTCCGTCCTGACTCTTTCTTTGTGCCAGGCATCGTGGTCAATGCTGGGACTAGAAAGCGTGGGACACAGTCCCTGCCTTCAGGACTGGAAGCACATACTTATTACCCAGCTGGGTGAGTTCATGAGAGATTATGTAGAAGATGCTCTGGGAGCACAGAAAATGCCTCCTCAGTTTTAGAAATGCAGATCAGAAAGGTTGGCCAGCGAGTGTCATGTGCAGCCTCGTGACAGTTTCATAGAATGTCTGTTTCAAGAGGGCCCTTCCCCGCCTCTTTCGTTCTTGTTAGTTACAATATCTGCACGCTTCTGCCAAAAATGTTAGCTGTTAATTTTGAACATTGTTTCTCATGTGAGTATTTTTTTTCTCTCAAGTGGGCATCTTTTTCATTCCCCCCCCCCGGCTTTTAAATATACAAACAGTATTTTTATCTATATCTAATTTTTGCAGCTTTCAAAAAAACTTTCCAAGCAGTCACCTCCTGACCCCTTTTTCCCCCGGAGCTGTCCCCCCCTCCCGGGGCCACCTCCCCTCCCTCGGAGCCCCCGCATAATGCTATTCCTTTACCGGCCAGCCATCTGCCTGCTTTAGCCTCTCCTTTACTCTCTCTGTTTCTTCCATATAGATTTCCCCATATGTCTGCTGCTTCCTTTATCTACAAGTCCAGACACTCCTCCATAGCTTTCTTACCACCCCATCCTGGTGTCCCGTCTGTTCATAAATAACTCTTTCATCCGCTCTGAATCCCCAACCCCCACTCTTTCTAAAAAGAGTGCAAATAAACCTCAAGTGCATGGTGCCAAGATGCACAGCATAGTTTTGATTCAGAATAGACTTTCTCCTTCCTATCACCTGTTTTATTCTCCACGTTACTCGCCTCCTTTGTGCAGATCTCCACAATCTCTGCTCGATTTCCTTAAGACAGTGGATGCAAAGTTATTTAGTATCCTCATGGCAGAGTTTTTGCCTCTTCCTGGCAGACCGTTTTGCCCTCACCAGTGACTCGGTCTTGTGCTGTCTAGTGGTTGCTATTTTGGAACAGTCAGGTTTAAACCTTTTGTTCTTCAGAAATTAGTGTGTAGTATCTCAGAAACAGCTGTCTCTCTGCCTGGGTGCTTGGCAACCCGAAACTCTGTGGATAGGTTCTTTTGTTGAGTCCGAGGTGTGGAATATGTGCCCTGAAGACGTGGGCCCCGGGGAGGGCCCTGCAGTGTTCTGGATATGTGAGATGCCGGTGTCCCCCTCCTAGCTAGTGTGCGAGTGACAGGGTCTCCTCTCTTTCCGGAGTCAGCCCTGGCAATTTACTTCCCTTTAGGAAGGGGCTGCTGTAGCCATCCCAGATTTGTGCTTTTCCTTCCTGATGCCAGTGATAATGTAACTCACAGATTCCCTGCAGAGATTTAGCTCAGCAGGAAGTAAATCTAGGTGGGATTGGCTTGAAAATTGATCTCAGTAAATATGAACGATATCATTCCTTTTTATTTTTTAAAAAATCTGAAGTATAACTCACTTGATTATGTGGTATAACTAGTGAGGACTAATTAACCATGGCTAAGACCCCATTTGCTTTTTTTCCCCTCTCTTTCTCTCCATTCCTCCCTCTCCCTGTAGAAAAGTCAGGGATTAAAATGATCCACGCCACATTTTTTTAAGGGTGAAATGTCATAGTAAAAATGAAAGAGCAGTTTACTCCTGAGATGCTGAGAAAATCCAAACTCTGTAGCTCTCCTGGAGTTTAGGGAGCTAAATATTTTACCATTGTCAAAATCAAAAGTCTCCAAAGAAAAGGGGTTTCATTTATGCCTCACGCTTTCTAAAAAGAGGTTTTCATTTTTGTTTTCCCGTTGTTGTTTCTACTCAAGAATGAGTTTTTACTCAACAGCGACATCAGAGTAAAATAACATAAAAAATGGGAAAGGGGCTGAAAGTAATAGCAACGCCACATATCATCGATTCAGATTCTTTCTGGAATTTCAAGTCAGTCAAAAGTGAGAAGGTATACACATCCTGGAGAAATTTTGCTGAAGGTCAATGTTCCTTTGATGACACCAATACAGTAGTCGGTTATGTGTAATATTTTTGTTGCTGTTGAATTTCTGTGGATTCTGTTAATTAGCTGTGCACAGATCCAAGTTTGTGACTTCAGCATATTTTTACTTTTACTTCTTGTCAAAAATATGCTCTTAATATATCTTAAACTCAGACAGATTTTTAAAAAATCAAAAATTTAAGAACAGTTGTGGGTTGGGAACAAAGTTTCAGTGACAGAGTAGTTCCAGATTTTATCGACTGTACAAGTGTACAGCATACAAAGGCTGTCTCTGGGCTGTGCACTAGATATGAATGGATTGTGTTGTGGTGATGTTTCTGAGTGCCTTTCAGTCATGGAAGGGTAAAGTTCTGAACTTCATTTTTATTAAATGAAGCTGGCTTTATTACCTTCACCGAGTTACTTACCAAACACTCGATACCTGACATCGTAGGAGCAACCATCTTCCAAAGCATTTATTCTTTGATTGTGCACAGAGTATCCTGCCTCTTAGACGTCACAGAGAAAGAAAGCATTTCTGTGTTCTTGGAGTCTCAGTAGGAAGAGAAATAACAGTCTCGAGTGACAGATTTTTCAACTTGAACCCTCTCAGGCTCTGCTAATTAGAATCATACGGTCATACACTTTTATTTTCTTTGTGCAACAAATTTCTAAAGATTCAGCAAGGTAGTTTCAAGGTTACCTTCAAGCAGGTACAAATGTCTCTTCGAGTGCCTCCCCAATTGGCCGTGGACTGCGGGAGCTTAATTAGTTCAGGCTCAGTGCCATTGGTTTACTCTGAGGGTGTGTCTCTGCTTAACATTTTTTATAACAGAAAATGCTTTTTTTTTTTTAAACTGCTTTTCATATCTTTTTGTTATTATTGTTGGCGGGTTTTAGTTTTATCTTGGCGATCAGAAATCCTGCAGGAGGCCAGTTTTTAAAAATTCTTAGATTTTTTCAAGTTGGATACATGTCTGTTTCCTAAAAAACTCCTCTTCAATAACTTCCGTATTTCATTCATTTAGCCTGCATCTTTTGAGTGCTTACCCTGTGCGTGGCATTATGGTTTTTAATTACCTCGTACGTTTAGTCTCCGTGTGTTGGGAGTGTTCCCTGGTGGCGTTTGCACCAAGCTATCCAGAATGATGAATTCCAATGACTTATGGTATTATAGGCCTCAGAAAAACCTGGGATGTGAGCTTGCTGTCTGTTACACCACTGTTTCCCATTCATTGAAGAAACACATTTGTATTCATATAAACCATGTCTTCCTATTCTTTTATTTTTTATTTTTTGAGTTGGAGTCTCACTCGGTCGCCCAGACTGGAGTGCAGTGGCCGCTCCCGGCAACCGCAGCCTCGACCTGCTGGGCTCCGGCCATCCTTCCGCCTCAGCCTTCTGAATAACCGGGATTACAGGCATGCGCTACCACGCCCGGCTGATTTTTTGATTTATTGTAGAGATGAGGTCTTGCTGCCCAGGCGGGTCTCGAACCCGCGGGCTCAGGCCATCCACTCACCTCAGCCTCCTGACTGATGAACCCCTCTGTGACCCAGCAGGATGGTGGTAAATCTGCCATTGCAATTTTGTAGAAGTGTATGTGAAGATGGTGTCCGCTATGGGATCAGTACCTCCCTAAGGGTACATGTCAGAATGAGGGGACCTCTGTGGTTGGCTTTGCAGCCCAGCTGGCAGAGGGGAGGACGGATGCCTGAGTGCAGTTTCTTTTTCACTTATCTCCTCTCTCTACTTTATGTTTACAAGAAAATTCATCTGAGAGGTGCACAGTTTGGCCTTGCCTAGGCTTCTAGAGTGAAAAATGTCTTTGAGACTTCCTGGGATGGCTTGGTTCTAACATCTTGGTGGAATGAGGCGAGAGTGGAGGTTTTGACTTGGAGTTCATGGTTGGGGAGGTCCCTGAAAGTATGAATACACCCTTATGTTTGGAGAAAGTATCTTTGGAGCTTATCAAGGTATCAAGAAGAATCTGCGACCCAACAGAGCTTAAGGCGTATCGCCGTGGAAAAATTGGTCATGACCAAGTGTAGGGTGGAGTCTGGTCGCAGACTTGGCCTGGTGTTTGTAAAGCATCTGACAGCCTCAAAGCAACTCAGAGCTGGGGGAAAGAGGCCCAAGGATTCCCAATGCCTTTTTCAAGGATTGCTCCAAGGGTTTTAGACTAAAAATTCCTTAGACTATTTGTGGCATAGAACATTTCCTAGGGTCAATCTTTGTGCTTTCCGTAGATAAAGAATTAACTAAGACTAATCTGGGCCCAAATGGAATAGGAGATAAAATAAGTACCACACGCAGGCAGCCAAGTAATCTTTACCAGAGCAACCTTTCCCAGATCCCGTGTTAGATAGTCGAGTGTGATGTGTACCTAAAGTGAATTTTTTGTTTGTTTACTGAAGTGGGACACGTTTCTTTCCTCTTTAAGGTTCTGTAGATACATTGTTGAGTCTAGTGAAACTTCAAAAATCGAAAATAGCTATTGAGGACAAGCACAAATATTGTCTAACTGCTAAATCGGTAAGAATACTGGTAGTGGCCGGGCTCGGTGACTCAGCCTGTAATCCTAGCACTTTGGGAGGCTGAGGTGAGTGGATTGCCTGAGCCTGCGGGTTCGAGACCCGCCCGGGCAACTTGGTGAGACCTCATCTCTACAATAAATCAAAAATCAGCCGGGCGTGGTAGCGCGCGCCTGTAGTTCCAGCTACTTGGAAGGCGGAGGCAGAAGGATCGCCGGAGCCCAGCGGGTCGAGGCTGCGGTGGCTGGGAGCGGCCACTGCACTCCAGTCTGGGCGACAGAGTGAGACTCCGACTCAAAAAAAAAAAGAATACTGGTAGTGTTATAAATGGCTACATGAGGTTCATATTGCTAAAGGACACAAACAACCTTGAACAGAGACCGGCAGCCCAAAGAGTCTTGACAGTAGTTTCACTGTGCCTTCAAGGAAGTGTGTTTTCAGCGAATTATTATCAATAATAATGGCCATCAATCATATTCTTTCGCCTCATTTATCTTTTTTCCTCCATGAAACTGGGAGAAACCTTATTGTAGAGAGAGATTCACATGGACATCCAACACCTACGTTCAAACTGAGGGCAAAGAAGAAATGAACTGAGTTATTCCCTCTCTGTATAGATGAGATTATTGATTACATGTGCAAGTTTGGGACCAGTGGTGTGGAAATTGGGCTCATTGTTGATCTAACGAATTGTAGCCTTTTTAATCATGTATTTTAATAGGAAGATAGCACAGATGATGGACCTCTAGTGCCAAATAAATTATTGGAATTATTTCTGGTGTTTTATGAATTATTGAACCTCACTGTGCCTTATTTTCAAGCCTATGCAGTGGGTTAATTGAATGTATTTTGCAGAGTTGTATTGGAGGTGATGATTGTGCATTTCAGATTTCTATCACAAATGGGGCCCTCAGATTTTTACTGTATTATTAAAATAGCCAAGTAAAATTGAGGAATTAAGCATCTATCTACCTGGTCTTTGATTTAGATGTGGCGGTTCTCCATTATGGTAGAAGAATCCTTTTTTTTTGAAAATAGAGGGTCATTGGCCTTGGGGAGGGGGGGTCAATAAAAGATGACATGGAAGTACGAAGCAGTGTCTTTTTTTTTTTAGTTGGTGTCTCACTCTGTCGCCCACGTTGAAGTGCGGTGGCACAAACAGTGCCATTTAATTGATTTTTTTTTTCTTTTTTAAAATTGAAAATGTATACTTACCTGATGTAGTATTGATCAGAGCATGTAAAAATATTTAGAAAACGCCAGAGACATTTAAACCTTTTGTCAGAGTTAAGCAAGCCAGCTTCATAGGAAATCAAAGGGGAAGGTACTGGTTCGAGCAGAACAGGAAAGAGAGGAGGAAGAAAAAGGATATGATGGCTCTCTAAAAGAGGTCGCTCAAATACTCGCAATTAGGAAGGTAGAGAGATGGAGGGAGGCCCAGAAAAAGGAAGAGAAAGACGGGATGAGAAAAGGGAAAGGAGGTGGGCTTGGACAAGTTCTGAAGCCTTGATGAACTGATCTTGTCACACACAGCTGTTCATTTGAGTGGTGGGCCTCAGAGTATGATTCCTTTTTATTGCTGTCTTTTGAAATGCTAATTAGATAATTGACCATTGTTCACAGCTCTTTGGTTACTTTTTATACTTAAACTTTCAGAGACTAGTTCTTGAATGGGATACTTGGAGGAGCACACCAGATGGGAAATTATTCTCCAGCCTGTAGTTGCCAAGTGACCACCACAGTAGTGCTGGGGGTCTGTGAAACCCAGCTGAGAGCCAGGCCTAGCCTGAGGGGTGGTTAGCATGCTCCTTGGGCTAGTCCTTTATCAATAGGCTGTTTTCTTATAATAGGGAAGGGGGCTGCCTTTGTATTTTAAAACAGATTTATCAGATTTACTCTAATCAATAGCAAATGGTCTTTTGAAGAGCTCTTTTGAAGAAAAGATGGCTTGGAGGATATCTACAAATGATTAGCAAGAGATCTTTAGTTTCTCATGAAGCACAAATGCAGCCATAATGTTTGCGGAATGTTATTATTCTACTTCTGACCTGCTTAACTCATAGCTGGATTTTAAAATTGAATTAGACAGTGTTATGAAAGCATCTTGAAGAATATTACACTCAGCACAAATACGAAGGTTGATTACTAAGGTAGTTGGTTATTAATAACTACCTTACAGTAGTAGCATGTCTGAATCGTGTAGAAAAACACTCTTGACCAACAGGACATGATCTGTGCTCAATGTGGTATTTCAGAACCTCAGGTCTCTTGACACTGTAGAGGTGGCAAAATAACATGCCTGATCTTTTCTAGGTAATCATTAAAAATTATTAAATTAGCGTGTTTGAAAGATTGGTTTCAATGATGGCCGTTACATTTTCAGTGAGTATGTAGGTGTAAATTTTCGGATGGTTTCATGAAAACAGTTGACCCTTAGTTAGGCTCCTATGGCAGTTGGCATATGGATGGTACTTTTCGTGATAAGTTTATGTGAACTAACATTTTGTTATTTGTCTGGTGTGAACATCACAGAAGAATCCTTTCCCTTCAGATTATTTTTCCAAACAAATAATATTTTAAAGGAGATGCACGTATATTGTAGAACATTTTGCAAATACTGAAACATAAAAAGGTAAAGCCAAAGATTATCTCTTATCAGTTAGCCACTGTAACAGTTAATTTTATTGCTTGGTAGTAGTCTTTATCTATATAGACACACATTTTAAAATATGTATATGATTTTAGATTACTTAAATCCATTCGTATATATTGTTATATAATATTTTCATTTTTATATTTTTCTGCTTGCATTTTGAAAAACCTGATAAGACCTGTCGGAGATGTGTGTATTTTAGTGTATCTTAGATTTAACTATTATGATTTTTCTGTTTTCTAATTTATTAAAAATTTATAATTTCTTTGTTTTTCTTGGCTCTATTTTGCAAGAAGCCATTCTCCTTAAGTTGACTGTTTAGTCAAATTATTTCGCTCTTTATTTTCTTGATTATGAATTTGTGTCACACTATAAATTTGGCTGCATTCCATTTGTTTTGTTGATATGTAATATTTTCTGTGTAATTAGTTTTTGAATAGTTATTTTTAGTCGTTTTTCTCTTAATATTACATTCGCTAACTTGAATTCTCATTTAAATTTCCAAGAGATTATCAGCTTTTTCTTTTAAAATTTTCATAACTGGTTTCTAGTTTTATTGCAGTGTGGCCAGTAAAAAAGTAGTATAGTTTCTGTATCTTAAATTTCCTATACTCTTTGTGTCTCATTAAATGATATTTTGAGAATTGTGCAGTAATATTTGAAATGAGATTTAGTCCTACATTTGAAATAGTTGAAAATGAGGCTTGTTTTCTGTAGTGTATATTTTATCTTGCCTTTTGGTTACTAAAGTTTTCACTGAGTTAAATCTCTTGAACCTCGGAAGATGTGTCTACACTTCCACAAAGTAATATTCCTCTCATTTTCCATGCATAAATGATTCATGATGACTGCGTGTTTATAGTAGATTATATTTTCACCTTTGATCTTTAGTGCTCCCTCTTTTTTTATTATCTCTTTGCCCTTTTTCTTTGTATTCTAGGAGAACTTTTCAAGTTTGTCATCTGTGTCACTGACATATTTTCTACAATTCTAAGCAGACTTTAATTTTGTTAAGGCATTTTTATTTTTTCTTAACAATATTTCCTGTTACATCCATCTACCTTTACATCCCTTCCCAACTCTTTTGTCCTCGACCTCTCTGATGGAGATAGTCTATTTTATGTGTCTGTCAAATAGGATGTTTCTAGAATCTGCTTGTATTTTTTTGTAGGGTAAAAATTGCTTTCAAAGTCTGATTCCTTTCTGAATTATTTGTATACATGCCCCTGAATTTTCTTGTGTAGGTTTTTTTCTCCTTGTTTGATACGGTTTTTCACAAGTTGAACTTCAGCAAGCTTCAGATCTGCCTTTCTGTTTTTTTCTCTGTGATGCTGATGTGAACGACATTTATTCTGTTCCCTGTCGGACTCCACGTTGGCTTCCACCAACGGGAGGGGCTCCAGGAAGAACTGAAGGCCAGAGAAGGAAGAAGGAACTTAGCCCTCTCTGCTCTTATCGCCATTCTGACAGCCACCGTTTTGCCAGTTTTCAGCTTTCCCCAAATTCCTAAAAATCAGCCTCATCGGTGATATCAGCACGAGTGTCTGCTGGTGCTGCATCCTCATCGCATCTCCTCTGAGTTTCCAGGCTTTAAAAACCCAACTGTGTCTCTTTGTTTTCCCGTCCTGGGGACGGTAGCTGTTTTCCTTAGCCTGCTCATGGATACTTCTCTCAGGTTTAAAGCCAGAGAACTGTAGGTATGTGTTGTCTAAGCCACACATCCAGCCATACTGGCTCAGGAGGGCAGCAGTCTTTCAGTAGTTCGCCTTCTAGAAAGTTCTTTTAAAAATAAGACTCTGTTCTTATTCTGATGTCTCATATTTTAGGGAAATGTTCTGTCTAGATGTTTGTTATTGTGATCCTGATCGCATCTCATAAGTGCTTTTTATGTCATACTTTACAAGAGTAAAGGTTTATTAAAATAGCCTGTCTCCTTTAGGGCAGTCAGGTGGCAAAAGGCAGAAGTCACGTAGAGATGAGAGTAAGCCAACAGTTCTGGTGTGGGGTTTTCTTGGAAATTTAAGGTGGGGAGGAGACACGTGGGAGAAAGGTAGTTTTACATTATGAGATTTGACTTAACGTGTGCAGTTTGCTTTTGGTGTGTTGGAAAACAGTAAAGAGGCTTATAGACATGTATATTTAAGGTCATTGCAGTGCTTGAGATGTAAATCAAAGTGTTATTCTTTATTGGAAGCTAGAAGATAACATTTATATACGATGCTTTGAAGGTAATGAGTTAAATTCATTTTTTAAAATTACTGTAACTGTTTCAGGAAGGTTATTTTCAGGCTAAAAATACTCCCTCTCCTACTTAAATCTGATTTGTCATAATTTTTGTATGATGTTATAATCTATTGTTAGGAAATGATAATTCCATTGATTTTTTTTTTTCTTGGAGAAAATTGTTAACCAGCTGTTTCAATTTTTCCAAAAACTCATTTCCAGAATTCCTAGTAAGTGGTCATGCCGACTGATAGGAATGTCACCATTTTTCTGACCCTCTCTGCCTTGTCACAAAGACATAGTGCAGAAGCCAGATCAGAAATTGGAGAACAGGGAAAGATACCACCATCTAGATATTTCACAAACCGAGTAATTAGACTCCGAATTGGGAGAACAGGCTGAATGAAGAGATGTCACCAATCTACAGGGGCTGAAGGAACACTGATTTCATGGAGCAATCCCTTCACATTTATTTTATGGTTAACTAGTGATAGGAACACAACTCTGGGACAATATCAGAAAATCATGTTACAATTCCTACCTCATGAATGGCAGGCTTTCCCCCTGGTGTCCTCTCCTTAACTTACCCATTTCTGTGCGATCAGCATTTTCTTTAACCAGTTCCTTGCTCAGAAATAAAGCTGCGTGTTCCCGTTCGAAAGTTGTGTCTTCGTTGATGAATTCACAGAATATGTTTTTCAGGGAAAAAAATGTAACTCAATCAGCTTCGCATGGTTTACATAATGTGATAGTCTCATATTTACTATGTGGTTAACAAGAAATAACTGTTACCAACAAAAATCAGAGAATTTAAAAACAACGAACATTTTGCTTGGGAGCCTATGTATATCTCTATATAAATACATATAGACATCTATAAACATCATCGATCTTCCCCATGTGCCCATGCCATATATATGTGGATGTGGGATGATGCTTGTTTTTATATATACATATCTATATTTATATAGCTGAAGAAGTGAAACATATTGCTTTTTATTTAAGTGACTCAATGCGTTTATAGACAGGCTTTATTTTGCAGCACTTTATCAATGCTGGGATGATTAGACAGTGCTTTGATTTGGTCTTTTGAAGGTCAGAGCTTGACAGGGTAAATTGATTCCTAGACACATTCCGGTGATATCATTGTCCTTACACTGGGCAGAGAACGTCTAGAAAAATTATTATTCTTTGACAGAAATAAAAATTCAGTTTGGGGAGCACCATCGATTTGAATTGTTCGTTTGTGACACTGCTTTCAGCTGTTGATGAGAGTGTGTGTGTGTCAAGGAGCTGTCTTCCAGGGATGGGAATGTGGAGAGGTGAGAAGATTATTATAGAACTAAACTGAATGTTCAATTCCCTGGTAAGGTTTAGAGGAAGAAATTGAGCCCTTGGTTTCTTTCTTTTCAGTATCATTAGTATCCACAGTTCATACTTTCTGTTTCCTGTGTACTATTTGGAACAACTTGCCCTTGTAGTTGGAAGGTGACACAAACCTCGATTTTCTCTGGTTCTTTGTTGATGACACCACAGAAGCAGCGATACACATGCTAAGCAGGGAAATTCAGTAAGAATGGGAAGATCCTAGCATAGCTCTGTGAAATATAAGTGACATGTACACAGTAGCACTGACATGTCTCTTGGCTGGTCAGTGCTCCATAGTGTGACTATATACAGGCTTTTTTTTTTTTAAGGCTCTGGAACAGTTATTTTTATTACGTTTCTCAAGTTTGCCAGAGTACCTCAGAGAGAATTTCGGAGCTCATCTCTTTTAAAGCTGAGGTCATTAAGACAGTTGGTAAATAGTGTCTCAGGATTAGAACACATCTTCATTTTTTAAGATTGACGATCCTGTCGGGAGGTCTCAGGTTGCTGCTATAACTTTGATCCCGTGATTTACTTTTATACTGCCCTGTTTGGTTCCTACCGTTTTTTTCCCCCTCGTGGTGCCGAAAATTATTAAAGAGCTCTGACTGGTGCCATGCAAATAATAATACAGTGAGTTGAGGTTGAATGTTCTTCCTCATATGGTATGCTTGGATGTGTGTAAATATGTAGCAATGTAGGGAACTGTGTCTTCATTTTCAAGATGCCGTGGTGACACTTCTGCTTGTTGGACTTGTGAGAAAACACAAAACAAATATACAAGGACCCTGCCACTCTTCTTTATTTGCTTTCAGATTTTACGCATTTAAACAGATTTACGACAAAAAAAAATGTCCAGTGACTATTAAACACTATTTATGTTACCGAATCAAATTTTGATTTTTGTCAGAATCCCTACCTATATATTCACAGGCTTTTTATTTTGGGGGGGTATTTCCGTCTTGCTTCACTCGAGTTTAACTGGCAGTAAAAATAGTTCTGTTGGATTATTAAAAGTAATTGAGCCGGGCTCCGTGGCGCAGCCTGTCATCCCGCGCCTTGGGAGGCTGAGGTGAGTGGATTGCCTGAGCCTGCGGGTTCGAGACCCGCCTGGGCAGTGAGACCTCGTCTTTAAAATAAATCAAAAAATCAGCCGGGCATGGTAGCGAATGCCTGTAATTCTGTCTACTTGGAAGGCTGAGGCAGAAGGATCGCCGGAGCCCAGCAGATGGAGGCTGCAGTGGCCGGGAGTGGCCACTGCACTCCAGGCTGGGCGACACAGTGAGACTCCGACTCAAAAAAAAAAGTAATTGAAATAATTGTATTGATTATTTTTATTTTCTTTATCATATTTTCAAATATACAGTATCATGTTTTTCATAGTCTACATGTTGAAATTTTTAATGACTACTGAGATTAAGTTGTTTGATTTACTATCACTTGGTATCTCCTACGTGTTTGATAATTTTGGTTGTTTTCATATTTTTTGCACAAATTATGTTTTTTCTTCTTTTTTTCTTATAATCTCTGGAAAGCAGTTTTTATAGCTCTTGATAGAGTTTGCCAACTGCTTGCAACCATCTTTGAAATTTTTTATGTGAAATTTTAGAAAGTAAAATTTTATGGACCTGAGTTTACTGTACTTAACTATACCCGATGAATACATATTTGGTGTAAACATTCAAACATTTTGTATGACAGACAACAGGACATCATATTACTGGGAATGTAAGGAGAAGGAACTCTATTGATTGTAGAAATCATTAGAGATTTAGCATATAAACAGTATGGCCAGCTTCAAGATCTAAATCTTAAGCATGCATTGAAACTATTTCAGTGACTACTTAATGGTAAGCCATTAATTTATGTAATCACTTGTGATAGATGATGGGCAGAAAAGTTATCATGCAAAGTATATTGTGGTTTTAGGAAAGCCTATAAAAATTATTATTTATTAGAAGTTTTGTTTACCTTTAATTTGTGACTTTTAATTTTTTCACGGTGAAACTTGAAATCCAGGGTCAGAGAGAAGAGAGACAGAGAAAGCTCTAGTGAGCAAGGGGCTGGACTCTCACACTTTGCTGAGGTATGTCTGAGGAGTTACCAGTGCTTAACTGCGCATACCCAAATGAAAGTATGCATAGCCTTGCTTGCACTGAGAGTGTTTATACATCCTCTGGGTTTTACCCCTAATTTGCTCTCCTCATCAGCCCTTCTTCCCATCTCATTTAAAGGCAACTTTATCACTTCCATTTCTAAGACCCAATCTCTGGGAATGATCCATGACTCCAGTTTCTCTCGTGTTGTACATCAAACGTCTTCATAAATTTTGTTAGCTTATATTTAGCTCTTACTTATTGGCTTAAAACAATAACCATTTTATTCACACACAAATCTGCGTATAGTTGAAAAGTTTGGACTGAGCTCAGCTGGATGGTTCTTTTACTGATGTCCCCAGAGGCCACTGACTCATGTGGAAACAGTCAGTTGGCAAGTGGGCGGGAGGGCTGGTTGGCCTAGGGAGCCGTCCACTGGATTGGCCCACTTCTGTTCCACGTGGTTTCGTCCTCCCGAGGCTAGCCTGGGTTTCTTCATAAAATGGCAGAAGAGTGACGTCAGCATAAGAGAGAAAGATCCAATGAGCAAGTGCTTTTTTAAACCTTACATCACAGTTGCAGATATTACACGGGCCAAAGCTCATTCCATGGCCTAGTCCAGTGCCAACGTGGCAGGAGACTCCACAGAAACACGGAGGAAGGGGCGTGTGTGATTTCTTAGGGGCTCTTATTATAACAACCGCATGCAGGGTTCTGCCCTTCAAGAATTCAACCACTTCTCGGAACGTCTGTAACTAGTATTTTGTAGCATTCTGCTAATATGAGTCGGGAAACTAACTCGTCTGTTTTTTTTTTTTAACAGAGCAGTGATCCTTAAACTGTAAGTCAGATGTTACCCCTCCTGTACTCAGAATCCTTCCGTGACCTTTCACCTTATTCAGAGTCAAAGCTAAAGATTCTACAGGGGCACATGGGTGGGTCCCAGGCGCTTGTGTGGTACTATTCCGCCTACTCTTCCCCACCCACCCTCTCTTCTTGGTGTTCCTCAGATAACACTTTGGAAGCCCCCACCTCAGGGTCTTTGCATTTGTTATTCATTCTTTCCTCAGGCTTCTCCATGGCTGGATCCTTCATCTCTCTGAAGTCTACTCAAATGTCACATCAGGAGGCCTTCCATGACCACACTGTTGAAGATTGTTGTAGCCATTTCCTCTAATAATGCTTATTGGTGTCTGCCAGCGTTGGTCTTTGGACAACATCCTTCTTCCATAATACCTATTGTCTTTCAAAGTTCAACTGAGGGCTACCTCTTCTGGGGAGTTTTTTTGCACCCTGGAGACTAATTTGATTGTTCTTCTTGTTCCCTATAGAGCCTGTGTCAGTTGTAGAAGTTATCACATCTCCTGAGGTGCTTAGTCTTCCTGATTGAACTGTAGTTTTTTGAGGTGTCAGGATCTTGTCTTCAGAGCTTTCCCCCCAGTGCCTAGAACATAGTAAACACTCAGTATTTGCTTGATACATGAAAAAATGAGTCTGACCACCCTGAACTGGGTAAGGCCATTTCTTCCCATGAATTTTACACTCACTTGGACCTCTCTGAGTTTTTTCCTTCTTGCCTGCCTTTCTTAGGTCTCTTAACTGTAGTTCGTTTGTCTCTTATTATTTGCCAGTCTTGTTAGTGATACACGACCAGACGAGAGATAACTGTCTTTGTGGGCTTGACTTTCATAGGTTGGCCCCTAAATTTAGCAGGGTAATCTTGCTGTATCTTTTAAAAAGTAATATCATAAGCTGGGCTCAGTGGCTCAGCCTGTAATCCTGCGCTTTGGGAGGCTGAGGTGAGTGGATGGCCTGAGCCCGCGGGTTCGAGACCCGCCTGGGCAGTGAGAACTCATCTCTACAATAAATCAAAAAATCAGCTGGTCATGGTAGCACGTGCCTGTAATTCCGGCTACTCGGAAGGCTGAAGCGGAAGGATCGCCGGAGCCCGGCGGGTCGAGGCTGCGGTGACCGGGAGCGGCCACTGCACTCCAGTCTGGGCGACAGAGTGAGACTCCAACTCAAAAAAAAAAAAAAGTTATGATACAGCCGGGCTCGGTAGCTCAGCCTGTAATCCCGTGCCTTTGGGAGGCTGAGGTGAGTGGATTGCCTGAGCCCGTGGGTTCGAGACCTGCCTGGGCAGTGAGACCTCATCTCCACAATAAAACAAAAAATTAGCCGGGCATGGTAGCGTGCGCCTGTAATTCCGGCTACTGGGAAGGCTGAGGCGGAAGGATCATCGGAGCCCAGCAGGTCGAGGCTGCGGTGGCCAGGAGCGGCCACTGCCCTCCAGCCTGGGTGACAGAGTGAGACTCCAACTCAAAAAAAAAAAAAAAAATATAGTGGGGCAGGAACAGATGAGCATGTTTATTAATTGATTAGCATGCCTGGCACATAATTAATATTCCATTGCCATGATATGTTAATAATTTTAATAATAATAGACCATGTATTGCATATGTATTATTTATATATCAGGTGATTTATGGATTATATTATGTAAAAATTGCACTCCTATAAATATTGTAAATAGAAAATAAATAACACACATCAATTTTTTATGCGTCAATATATTTTTACATGTATTCCTTTTGCAAAACCTTCATTTCCCCTTCTGTTCATTTGTTGCTTCTTACTTAGAAAAAGCTTCTGTGTGAAAAACATAATGCCAAGGCTGCCTAGAGCCGAGTTTACCATGGAAGAGACTTTATTTGGAAGAGACTTCATTTGTGAAGGATTGTCAAGGACCAGTTTTAAGAGTTGAGATATTAGCAGTTGTGTAGTTCATTAAAAATTTATATTTAATGATTTACTCGAATTAACTATCACCAGTTGGTCATCTTCACTAAATTGATTTTCAAGTTCTTCCCTTTGGCTGTGAATATCGACCAGCATGGTGGTAGGTGTGATTGCTGTGTGTGTGCATGTGTTGTGTATGTGTGTGCGTGTGTGTGTACGAATGCGCAGTATTTCCAAACACATGCTCAGTCATTGCGTCTCTATCAGGAAGTAAACATGGAGACCATGTTGCTTGGTGCCATAATCTGTTGTTGCGTTGTCACCATGGGATGCCATCAAAATAGTTAAGAAGAATGTCCGTGTTCATTAATTTCGTACTATTTGAAGAACATTAACAAAAAGGAAAGATGCAGTCGAATTCTGAGGAGAGATGGAAGATTGGAGAGAAACCTGGCTTTTGAAGAATGATCTTTGATCTCTCAGAGGAGGAAAACACATCAAGAGCTTATCTATGTTAAAAAAATGACATACAAAGCAAATAAAGAATATAGATCTTACTTATCTTTGTAGATTATAGTTTTGTTTTGGATAGCAAGGAAAAGCCAGGTTTCTTCTACACAAAGGGATTTGCATGTTTATGATAACATTAGCAGGGGCTACCAGTATTGCTGCCTGTCTAGCCTCAAACTTTCACATATGTGTGTTTTCAAAGAGAACAAAGGATTTTAGGGGTCGTGATACAGAAAAAGAAGAGATAGAGAATGATCAAACATTGTGGACCTGTTTCAGAATTTTAGGAAATATTACTTGTAATCTGAAATACCACTTCAGGTTTAAGTTGCTTTAAAAAAAAAAAAAAAAAAAATATATATATATATATATATATATATATATATATATATATATATATACACACCACATACACGGGAAGGCAAAATTATATCTTGTAGCCATTAAAGCTTATTGCATTTTCCAGATTTACAGTTGGGAGTCATGGAAATTTTCTTCGACAAACTGAAGGATGTATTTGTAGTCTGAATGGTAGCTTTGAGAGTAGTTAGATATTTGTAGAAAAATTATAAGCAATATGCTTTTAAAAAATTTTCTCAAAAATAGATACTGGTTAGGAAAACTAGACTCACTGTTTGGTAATGCAAATTCTGACTCATTCACCCAGACATTGTGGTACCTAAATTGTTGCAAAATTAGACATTTATATGGAGATGGATTATGGATGTAAAGAAGCAAAAAGCCGAGGGCTTGGAAGGATAAGGAGTCCATAGCGAATTTTAAAAATGAGCTCTCTGTCTTCTCGCTTTTATCATGCCTAGATCTCAGAGGGGTTTTGTCCAGTGAGAATAAGGAGTCCATGGGAATGACCCAGGGATCACTGTTCAGTAAAAGGAGTTTTCCTTCAGTGAGCACGGGTGGGTCCAGAAGTCTGCACAAGGCAGGGCTGCTGTCTTGAGTTCCTCATGCCAGGTGAGGATTTGCGTAGGCAAGGTGCTCACTCATGAGAGGAAACCTGATTGAAATCCATTCGGCGATGCCCTTGTGTCTTTGCCAGGAGATGTTATCTGCTATTAGAAGTAACTGTAAGATTCCATGAGTTTGTTACCAGTTATTCCCTGGCTTGATGCTCAAAGGCCATTGTCTTTCTCCCCTCTTACTTTGTTCACTGTCTTCACTGCTCCCCTCAAGCACTTACTTTGCCTGCTGAAATCTCACAAGCTCTTCATTCATTGAGGTACCAGCACCTCTTCCAGGGATTTTTCCCATCTCTGAAGTTTTGTAGTATTGATTGGTCTAACGCTTACAACACTTACTCCATTTTTCTTGCCTTTTGAATGAATGTAGGACACTCTTATTTTATCTTTTTATTTTGAAAAAAATAAAAAGGTGGACCACAAAGGTAGACTAGCCATCATCCAGCTTTAGTAATGACTAGGATTTCTACCATTCCTGAATCATCTGTGCACCCCATTCCCCGTCCCGCTTGACTTTAATTTTTAATATATACCTTTGTTTCATTTTTCTGATTAAAATGTAACCTATCTTCATTGTGGAGGTAGCCAATGTTCCTATTTGGATGACTGCAGATTTGAGTATTTGGTTTTAAAAAAACGAATAGGAAATTTGTCTGTTGCTTTTTTAAACGTAATATTTTACCATGAACGTTTTCCAGTGACCTTGCGTGTTTTTGAAAGCATGATTTTTAAAGGCAGCATAGTATTCCATCAGGTGGACTTTCCATAATCTATTTAAACAGTTTGCAGTTATTGACCACTGTCTCGAAGATCCTTGTACATAAATACTTGCCTGCGTTTGTAAGGATATTGTTAGTATAGTTTCCTAGGGAATTATTAGGTGAAAGACTCTTTATATATCTTGCCCAATTGGTATCCAGGAAGGCTGTGCCAACTTGCATCATTTTTATCTTATTCACTTGATAGTCAAAAAATAGTATCTGGTTGTGTTCTTTGACAAACTGGCATTTTCTGGGTTATTAGTGACATTGAACATTCCTCATGTTCATGATTCTTATTTCATGTGTTAAATAAGGTGTTATCTGGAATTGCAGTGAATGGTACATGCCATTTAGTTTAGCTCCAAATCTGTGCTTTGCAGCAATGATTAATTATTTTTAGTATTTCACAAATCACTTTTGCTGTCTTTGGAACCAGAATGCCTGCCTAAGTGCAAGTTACATTAGTTGGGAGTTGGTTTTGTTTTACTTTTTGAGTATTACTTTTTAAAGTTTGTCACTTTGTATAGTTTTTTCCCCTGTATTTCATGTAACTTTTTGAGAATGTAATTCAATCAAGAATTATTTAGTTTAGGTAAAAATTCTTTGACCAAGAAATACACCATTGGGTTCAAATACATTTTAAGTTTTGAAAAAAATTGTTTCTTTAGATAGCAGTGTTTAATCACTCAGAGTATTTGACTGAATTTGTGATATGTTGAACTGCTTCTGGGAGTTTGAACACTGTTCTTAAAGTACTTGGTGCAATTTGTATATCCAGTAAAATGAAAGTTGCCGTCTTTACAAGTCAGTTTTTTGATGCTGAGATGGTACTTTTGCTGTGTGTACTTTCCCAAACTCCAACATAGGACTTGAATGAAAACATTTGCATTGTTAAAATAGTGTAGGTAAATGTTTTCAGCTTCTGAGAGAATGCTTTTTCCTACTGGAGTGACTTTATTATCTAAACCTGAGTTGTAAATCCAAAAGTAAAGCTAGGATTTTATTACAGTTTCCTGCCCTTCGTTGCTTCCAATCACACTTTAATAAATTGTGGTCCAACATGTTGCAAAATAATTGACTGCATCGTGTGGAACAATAATATTCAAAGTCTATGTGTTATGTGGAAGAAACAATCAAAGCAGATCTACCCAGACATCAACAGGATATTATTACCCCCAAAGAAATGACGACAGTTTGCCAGCTTGATGCGTAGAGGAAGGAAATTTACAAACGTCTCCAAGAGAGGCATGTTGAGTGGTGAAAGGAAATGAGGTGCGTCCTGCTTTTATTGTGCTTGTTGCAGCGGGATTCCCAGAAGACCGAACAAGGCTGTCCTGAGACCTCGGTTTGGCAGAGATCTTGTTGACTCACATTTTATTTTTGTTTCGGTAGAGGTCTGCTATTGTTCAGATTTCTAATGTAGCTCATAAACACACAGCCAATATCATTTCCCCTTCTACTGACTGATGTAGACAAAGAAATGAAAACCCACAGTCATCATTAACGGGTGTTCTGTTTCCGTGAAGCACAGAAGCGTCCCAAGAAGGCTCCTTAAACAGAGAGGACCTTCCAGTGGAGAACTCACTTCACCAACTTTGAAAGTTCATGAAGTTGTATTTTAGAGTTTTAATCACCAGATATATTGAGGGAATTTATTACTTCCTATTCATATGGAGAAGGACAGCAGAGGTAAATATTTATGTGACTTGTATTTTAAAAGCTTAGTCTTGATGGAAATGTTTGTTCTGTCGACTTCAGAATCCTCAGAAGTTGAAACACTGGACGTTTTTGACCGGGACGAGAAAGGCTTCCAGGTTGGAATGTGTGGTTCAGGATTTGGGATTTATGGAAGACTTTGATATAGTTAAAAGATCTCTACCAAGCTGTACACACACATATGGGGAAGTAATGTGGGATATTATAAACATTTCTGCTTTTTAAGGCTCTACCTCTTGCAGCTATCTATCAAAATGCCTGAAAATGCCATGGCCCTTAGAGAAACAGCAGAATGGGAGTCTTCCTGGGTCCTCCGCTGTGACTCATTCAGTTCAAGAAGAAGACTGAGGGCTATATCTGGAGTTTTAAGTTATGAATGTGTACCTCTAACACTGAGTCAGAAGACATGGTGACTGCTGGTCTTATTCATTAAGTGATGTCGTGTAGAACATCAGGATGGACGTTGGCTTAGTAGAATTTAAAGGAGACAAACATACAGTGTGAGAAAGCGGAAGGTCAGGGTTGGTTAAAGATCATTGATTTTGCTTTCATTTTTCTTAGTTATTTCTTTAGATAATTTTTTCCAGCCATTTTCATGTGTGAAGAAGTCCAAGAGAGGTGTTATTTCACCCCTTTCGCGGTGCGCTTTAGGGTGAAGATCAGGACTGATTATCCAAGGAATTTCCCTGGCTGGAGTCCTAAAGGTTTAAGTTCTGGTGATTTCCCCCACCTCTCCCTTCCCTTTATTTCTGACTCAGACCTTCAGTAAATGTCTGGATTAATGGAATTCCTATGGGAGGCAGGTTTGGGAGGATAAAGGTGCTTCTGAGTCAATATTTTGAGACATGATATTAACTGAGGTCACCCTCGATTGTTCTGGTATCCAGGGGCTGAGATTTGGGGGAATCATTTCAGATGTCACGTTCAACCATTAGAAATTTCACCCCAATTTTCTGAATTGCCTTGAAACTATGTTTTAAGTGGGGATTATTCTCCCTGCAATCCAGTTTTCAAAAAGAACTCAATTTGATTTATATTTCTGGGGGGCTTCTTTCACATGCTGCGGTGTCAGGAAATGTCAACTATTTTCTGAATAATTTTCTACTCAGTGAATTAAAGCTCAAAAAAACAAACAAACAAAAAATCAAGCAGTGGTGTCATCTTAAGAACTGAGTGCGTGCTGGTGATGGTGTGTGTCTTTGCATGCTTTCTGTTGCGGTTCCTGCCTGCTATTAGATAATTAGAGATTTACCGGAGAGGAGAATAACGTAGATGATATAAAAGCTTTTTATACCCTTGCCTCCAACCATATTATTTAAGAACCTATCCTGTGTCTAACATTGCTCTGGGGACATTGCTCTGGGGAGTCCATGATACTTCGGGCCAGTAAGTGGACAGCCATGTTCCTTGAGGACTCCCAGGAATAAGACACACGTAGATATTTAAATTGCACCTCCTCTGATTTTGGGTATGGATGATTCCAGGGTCAGCAACTTAACAAACTCAGGAATGGAGCATTTTTCCTGTTTAAAACACAAGAAGATTTAATAACATACAGGATCCTTCCTATGACTTTTGAGAGTAGATTTCCTCCAGTGTTTATTTCAGATCGTCTGTTTTAACAGTTAATCAAAATACGATTTAAGTTTTGTTTGGATATTTGAAAGTCAGCACATCATTTCTAAAAGTAAGCAAATTTCTTATAGGGATGGTGAAATAAAGCCTTGGAGCACTTAGCACGTATTGCGGTTTTGTTATTTGCAGTTTGTTATTAAGTGTTCCCGGGGATAAAAGGATGTGCACGGTCACAGTGTTGACTGTCCAGATTTCTGGTGTTTTATCATTAGAGAGCAAGTGTGAGCTGGGAAGGGCAGGCAGGAAGCTTAGATTCTGGCTTTCAATCTCAGCTCTTCCACTCACCGCCTGTGACCTGGGGCAACACAGTTATTTCATTTCTCTGTGAAGGGAGGATAACCTAAGTCCGCTTCATTGGGCTATGGGAATTAAATGAGTTGATACATACAAAGCGTTGAGAACAAGCCGGGCTCCGTGGCTCAGCCTATAATCCCGTGCCTTTGGGAGGCTGAGGTGAGTGGATTGCCTGAGCCCGCGGGTTCGAGACCCGCCTGGGCAGTGAGACCTCATCTCTACAATAAATCAAAAAATCAGTCGGGCATGGTAGCGCATGCCTGTAGTTCCGGCTACTCGGAAGGCTGAGGCGGAAGGATCGCCGGAGCCCAGCAGGTCGAGGCTGCGGTGGCCGGGTGCGGCCACTGCACTCTCCAGTCTGGGCGACAGAGTAAGACTCCAACTCAAAAAAAAACCAAACAAAACAAAGCGTTGAGAACAGTGCTTGGCTCATAGTAACTGCTCAACTAGTCTTTTCAAGCTATTAGCGTGATCACATTTAGAGAGAAAAAAATATATATAATGGGGGCAGTTTCTCAGTTATCATTAGAAATAATACATTCCACAAAATGTAGACATTCCAACGCCATTCTGAGACATGGTGGTGGTGAAACTGCTGTAATGTGGGAAGATTAGGAATAGTCTGTTTGTAAGACAGCATGGGGTGCACCCAGACGGTGTTACAGATCAGTTTAAAGCAGTTTTCTAAAGGTGCGTCTGACTTCGCTTTAAAAGAGATTGATTGCACTTGTACATAACAAATAATGAGGTGTCCTGGAGATACTTGGTGGGGGTGGGAGAAGGTTTTGGGGTGGATTGTGTGTGTCAGGTATATATTCCCCTAGCCACGTTTTTCCATGTCCACTGGCCTCCCGGCCGGGAAGCCTCACAGTCCTGTCGTCCCTCCCCGCCTCCCCAGTTCTGTTATTTGTTTCAGGTTAATGTCAACCTGAGGATGAGATTTTATAGGCAACCAATTAGCCTCAGCATTTTCTCCTGGTGGTAATCATTTTCGGGTTACCTGAGACATTTTCCCCCATCTTACTGGAGTGAGTGTCCAGCAGGGCTAGTTCCGACTACAAAATTTTTAGGGTTGGCTGGGCATGGAGGCTCATATCTGTAATCCCAGCTACGGGAAGCTACAGTGGGAAGATTGCTTGAGCCCAGGAGTTCAAGACCAGACTGGGCAACATAGCGAAAACTCATCTCTACAAAAAAATGAAAAAACCCATGGGCGTGGTGGCTCATGACTGTAGTCTCAGCTACTTGGGAGTCCGAGGTGGAAGGATCACCTGAGCCCAGGAGGTCTAGGCTGCTGTGAGCCATAATTGTGCAACTGCACTCCAGCCTGTGTGATGGAATGAGACCCTGACTCAAAACAAACAAACAAAAACAACAGAATGTTTAGGGGAATAGGGAGCTGAGGGAAACTCTCAATGCTAATACTTGGGCTAGGTGCGGTGACTGATGCCTGTAATCCCAGCACTTTGGGCGGCGGAGACGAGAAGATTGCCTGAGTGCAGGGGTTCAAGACCAGCCTGGGCAACTTCTGAGATCGCATTTCTTCAGTACATTTAAGAGCGAAACAATTAGCTGGGTTAGGTGGTGCATGCCCCTAGTTCCAGCTACTTGGAAGGCTGAGGCTGCGGTGGCTGTCATTGTGCTCTCCAGCCTGGGCAGCAGAGTGAGATTCCAGCTCAAAAACCAAAAAACCCACGCACTCCTAGTCGAACCCAGTCAGTGACTTGATAGAGTACCCCCAGCACGCAACACACACAGAGGCCTTCTCCCCACCCCTGCGCACTCATCCGTGTTTCAGCCTAGGTTAGAATTCAGGGTTTGCCCTTGTGGCCACTGCCATCATTTTGGCCGGGCAGCTGTGGCGCCTGTCTTTGCCTCCCCATGTGCAGTGGCCTGTTCCTGTGCAGCTACACTTCGTAGACGTGGGGGCCGCTCAGGGAAGCAACGTGGTCATTAGGATGCTGCGGTCCCCCAGAAGCTGTGGTTTTGCTTTCTCCATTTTCGGTTATCCCTCAGTCCCCCGTGGTTCCTCAACTCCAAATGGAAAATTCCAGAAACAAACCATTCTCAAGGTTTAAGTCGCGCGCCCTTCCGAGTACTGGGATGGAATCTTATGCCATCCTGCCCGATGCGTGAATCGGAATCTGCGTGTGTCCAGAGCAGCCATGATCTAGACGTCTCCCCACCCTCCCCCCCGTGAGTCACTTGGGAGCCGTCTAGGTTATTACGTAGACTGTCACCGTACGGCAGTGCTGGTGTTAAGTCACCCCGACTTTGACTTCATCAGGACTCTGAAGAGCAAAAAGAGGCGAGGCTGGTGATTCAGATATGCCAAAGAGAAACAGTAAAGTGTCTCCTTTAAGGGAAATGGTGAAAGATCTCGACTTAGTAAGGAAAGACAGAAAACAGTGTGCCGAAGTTGCTGAGATTTAAAGTAAAAGCAGTTCTTCTGCCATAAGCTTGTGAGCAGTATGCTCTATTTTATTTTCAGTTATTGTGGTTAATCCCTTACTGTGCCTAATTAAGAAATTAAGCTTTATCGTAGGTATGTATGTATAGGAAAAAAATACATGTACATAGGGTGCAGTACCATCTGCAGTTTCGGGCCTCCGTTGGGGGTCTTGGAACATATGCCCTGTGGATAAGTGGGGGCTGCTGCACTTGTGATGAAATGAATGAGTGCATACTTGCTTCTGGGAGAATCTTTGTGGAGCGTGTGTGTGTTGCATTTTGAGTCAGAGTCTCACTCTGTCGCTCAGGCTGGAGTGCAGTGGCACGCTCATGGCCACCCCAGTGTCGACCTGCTAGGCTCCGATGATCCTCCCGCCTCTGCCTTCTGAGAAACTGGAGTTACAGGCATGCGCTACCACGCCCAGCTAATTTTTGATTTATTGTAGAGACGAGGTCTCGTCAAGTTGCCCAGGGTCTCAAACCCGTGGGCCCAGGCAATCCCCTCGCCTCGGCCTCCCAAAGTGCTGGGATGACAGGCTGAGCTGCTGAGCCTGGCCGCATGCGGACATTTATGATGTGTGTAATTATCATAGCTGATGTTTTCTATTGGGCATTTGCCTTCATTTTGTAGATAGAAATAGAAGTTTTAGAATCAGGATGCCTCCTGGAGGATTCCTGAATGTATCTCTCTCTCTCTCTCTCTGTGTGTGTGTGTGTGTGTGTGTGTGTGTGTGTGTGTGTGTATTTATATGTTTGCACGCGCACACACACGCACACACACACACGCACTCACACTCAAAAGTCTGACTTTGCCTAGGAATTGGGAAGGAGCATTCTCAAGCTCCCAGGTTTTTTGGAGCTATACTTACTAGAATGTAGCCTAATCCTCTCTGCAAAGAGAGGAAGTGCAGTTTTATAATAGAATCACGTGGGTTGAGGATCATTGAACCAGAGAGAAACTGCTGCCGTTTGATTCCCCCTGCAAGTGATCGGGATCTCTAAATCGGGAACGATGATCAAAAATGGTCTGGTCTTTCAGGAAAACTGAGATCGAAGGGCTTATCCTCAGAATCTGAGCTTTAAAATGGGAAGAACAAGCTTTCCAGCTTCTAGTTGATGCCATCATTTCACAGGTGAAGAAGCAGGATCTCGGAGCGGGTTGCACAGTGACCGGAGGGGTCTAGAGCTCAGGCCAGCTGGATCCAGGGCTAGCGTTCTTTCTGTGGCCATGCATTTCATTTTTTATTTTTGCAGTCATCTTTAGATGCAGCACACTCCCATACCATTGCAGTGGTTAGGCGCATGGACTGGATCTCTGCTTCCTAGATTTGAAAGTTGGTCGTCGGCCGTGTCCTAGCTGTGTTTCCAGTCCCAGTTTCCTCATCTGTACAGTGGGGGAAGTAATTTCATAGGATGGTGATGGGAACTAAAAAAGTGATTTCTTATAAATTGCTTACAAGAGTACCTGGCACAGGTGGTAGCTATGACAATAATTATTATGCTATTAATAATTGTGTAGTAATTGTTATTTCATTGTTGATAGTAATAGATTACTTGTAGACACTTTAGCTGGCTCTCCAGCCTCTGACTGTAAAAAGGTGGCTTGCTGAAGAGTAGGATTCCATAATTATCTAGTGAAATCAGGGCCATAAATCACTGAACATCTTGCTTCATTTTTGTGTGAATTATTTGGATTGACTAAGTACGCTTGGTACCGGGCTGGATTACCATCTGCTGTGTTTCGCCTCCATAGGTCAGGCATGTTCTCCTAGGGAATAGTGCAGTGGAAAAAAATGCCAATAACCCAACTCCAAAATGTATCCTAACTGTCTTGTTCACATTTATAGGACAGTTTTATTGCTGTAGGTAAGACGGATAACTGGGCATTATTCCAACATCTTGGCAGTTTTCCTTTTTCAAGGTACTAATATTAGGATTAGCATGTTGTTTTAAAGCCATTGCCTTTCTGCACTTATAATTGCTTGTTCTTGGGGGAGATTTGGAGCATTTGATTGAGGGTTTTCCTGCCAAATATGGGAGAGGATGTCTATTTTGTTTGAATACTTTGATTGGTTTTCAGAGTTGGTACGACAGTCCATTTTGCCAATAGACAAAACAAATGAGAGGCGGTGTGGGCAGACGTGGCTGGGGCAGATGCTGGGAGGGGCCGTGAACATGCGTGAACAGGAATGTGTTAGCTGTGTCCGTTTTTCATGTGCTTTGGTTTATGTTTGGTATTGATACCAATGTTTGGCTGTACAGTGATTTGCCGCCTCTACTTTGTTTCTCCATCAAAGCCTTGGCAGATTAAAATTATAAGGACAAGATTAAATTGTTTAGGAGATAATCATATTTTCTCTAAAAGCATCGAGGAAACAGTGTTTGTACTCATCAGCATGTTATAACTTTAGTGAGTAAAAATTTCAGCTAGTTTAACTCAACTGTTAGTAGGATTTCTAATTTCCCTAAGAGAGCCTGGTGCTACCACAGTTATTTGTAACTACTATCTGTTGGTTTCCTTCTTCATATAACTGTTGTGGTCAGTCAGGAGACAGGCTTGGGCATGGTTTAGCCTTCCTAGATGTTCAACAGATGTGTTTTCTTTTCTCCCTTGTGTATATCTCTTAACTTTTTTATCGACTTCATAGGACCAGCATGTATAGATTCAAACTTAGGTTCTTGACAGTGACCTTGCTGCCTGATAGATGCTTAGTAAGTACGTGGTAAGGAATGTTATGTATTTAGAAAAGCAAAGGACACGAGAGTACATTCAGGCAAGTTAGAATAGATTTTAAAGAGAAGTTGACTCTGCCATGCATCCCCTGCTCCCTGCTGGATGTTGTTAAGTCTACAGGCCTATACGACTGTCACTGCTGAGTGAAACGGAATTCCCTGGGAATGTGCTAGAAATAACAAAAATTCTGTAACTGGACCTGAAAATTGTGGGCCATGCACTGGGTATCTTCTAGGTATTGACAGAGGTTAGGGATCTGGGTTAGGTTCTCATTCATGGTGTCCTGGGAGGACCACTGCCAAGTTCTGGACATACCACTAACGTCCCGGAGACTCTGGTCGGGACAGTTATCCTCTTTGGGTTCAGTTGATGCATCTGTGCTATAAAGAGGCATGTTCCTGTTTTGCCTTCCTCTCAGGTTGTTTTTGAGAATGCATGAAACAATGTGTGACAATTCCTTCACCAGTATAGAAGAGGGTTGGTGATGATTATGATGAAGTTGAAAATGCCAGGTATATGGAGCATCTAGACTATATTGCTCCTTCCTAATTTGTAATTTCCAGGAGTGCATGATAGTCAACATTTTCTATTTCTTATATCCATTGCATTGTTTCTGACTAGGAAATGGACCTTCAAAGTTTGGTACAAATGATGGCATTGTTTTATTTTATTGGTAAGATCACTTGTATTTTCGAGACTGATCCTGTTAAAATCGTTTTCCATGAGAATTCTCAATGTTATATTGTGTTTCATTAGGAGCTAAGGTAGCTCAAATACAAGATATTTCAAATGAATAAGGATAAAGAAAAGGTAATTCATTACCTATCCATCGGTAAGGAGGTGGCCTATACCAAGTGTCATACGGTGGACATTTTTTACAAATTGAAATGTTACCATGGAATCAAAGTATTCTATTGTACAGGTGAATGTCTGAAGATACCTACTTTAAGCCTTCTGTTAAGATGAAGTTAATATTCACTTTACAAATCCTGCTTGAAACCTCTTTTGCAGTGAAATTTTCCTGTCTATTAAGAATAGCTTTAGAAAAAAGAATTAGTCACTTCCTTGTCTTGTATGTAACTCACATGTAAGTTCCTTTCCTTAACTTGTATATAAATCAGTTCTTCTCTGTAAAGAATATGAGCTCTACATACACCTTTATGACAATCGGTTGTAGTTGTCAAAGTAAGAGTTTTATGTTTACATTATTCTGTATTGCCTGGCTTTGTAATCCTCTCTTTAAAAGGCATCCCAAAACAGCAACAGAGGAATAAATTGTGACTTCACTTAGGTTTGTGTGATCTGTTTATTGAGCTTCTTTGTTTTATCTGGTTACCAAGGATGAGTAAACTTCTAACCCAAGCTTTCCTTTACTGTGCTGCATTGTCCTTTAAATGTCACAATAAACTTAATAACAGTATTGTCAAGGTACCAGTGGGGAAAAATCTACATTAGATGACTAACAAACATGCTATGTGAAACTCCAGTGGCAAAGGTTTACTGGTCTTTGGATATTCAAATACAGAGACTTCAGATATTCAAATATAGTGAAAACTAGAATTCAGCAATTTAAGATTTAAGACCATAAAGGGTTGTAACACCTAACTCCTTTTCTTCTTAATGAAAAAAATGACCAGCAAGTGTAGAGAGAAGAAAACCTATCATAGTAGATCTGTCTTGGTTAGTTTTGTCACTTAGGGAATTGCAAATTCATGTGAGAATTGCTGAGGGAAACCATTAAGCTATAACAAATAGTCTCCCCTCATTGTTAACAACCCGTAGAACGCTGTTTTTGAGTTGCTACTTATCTATTGTCATTTCTCTTTTTCCACTTCATTGTTAGTATTTGTACGATTAGGGTGGGCTGGGGGTCTTCTGGATGGGGTTGCTCATACTCCACAGAGCCTTTTCCCGCTTCTGTTGAAAGGAGACACAGCTGAAGTCAGTCTCTTTGCCTTTTCATGATATAGGGATGCGGTGGAATCAAAGCAGGAAGGATGAAAGCCCAGAAGCTTCCTGTTTCCAGCTGTTTTCCTCAGTGAAGATTTTTTTTTTCCCCTTCCCAAAGATGATGCTTCCTTTCAAGGGGTTTTTAATCTGCTAACTGTTTCCTCAGTTTATTTCACTACAGTAAAATGTGTTCCCTTTAGGTCATATCTGTCTCTTTTAAAAACCAACCTGTCCTTTTCAGCTGTGTTAGTTGCTACTCAAAAGAACAAATGTGTTTTATAAAAGTCCCTTTAATGAGGTACAAAGACAAATAAACCTTTGCCACTGGAGTTTCATCTTTTTGGTCGCTTTATTTTTGTTTCATGAAAAATGTGAGATGTCAGAAAGCCATTGAGAACACTATTAATTTGACCATTTAATATTTGTAAACAAAGCAGTTAAGAGTACAATATGTTGTTATAGCCTAAGGTTTGTTGTGGGTTTTTTTTTTTCCTTCCTCATGCGGTGTAATGATATGCAATTTGTTTAATGTAAATGCTTAAAATTAAAATTAAGGCACTGGAAACTACATAAATGCTAAAATGCATATTAAGAGTGTCTTGATTTATTAAGTGATGATGTGCATGAAATATGGCTTTTTAATAATGGATGGCTATTACTTCACTTTTCGTATTGACATCGTTTTGGAATTTACATTTCTAAATTCTGATTCCTTTGGGGAATCCATGAAATATAATAATAAATTCTCTAAATCACTCATTAAATACAATCCAGAAAATATCAACTCATCCTTTCACCTATTTTGTAGATTTTCCAGGGTTCTCACTTAGGATAATAACCATAGTATCTTGACTTGTAAAGGAGTATCAGAGAAAGTCAGATTTCTTGTGTTTCTTTTTTTTCCTTTTTTTTTTTTTGAGTTGGAGTCTCACTCTCTTGCCCAGACTGGAGTGCAGTGGCTGCTCCCGGCCCCCACAGCCTCGACCCACTGGGCTCCGGCGATCCTTCCGCCTCAGCCTTCCAAGTAGCTGGAATTACAGGCACGCGCTACCACGCCCGGCTGATTTTTTGATTTATTGTAGAGATGAGGTCTCGTTGCCCAGGCGGGTCTCGAACCCGCGGGCTCAGGCAATTCACTCACCTCAGTCTCCCAAGGCGCAGGATTACAGGCTGAGCCACCAAGCCCGGCTTTCTTGTGTGTTTCTTAATCACTTGTCTGTCCCTAGATATCCATACTGACCTCCTAAACTGGGGGTGCCCGACAGCAAGAGACCTCACGTTGTTGTCCTGTACTGGAGCTAATTCTTTGTGATGTAATGAAGCCAGTGGCATATGGGGGAGGACCACTTCATTTCATTCTCCCTTTATCGCTAACTCTAACATATGCTTTTGAATTGGAGCGGGGTCCCAAATGCCAATATATGTTAAAAGAATTAAATCCTGGAAAAAAACCAAAAAAAAAAAGTTTCCCATAACTTCTGTTGCCCACTTCCTTGAGGGCGAGAGGCTGATAGCGCTCAAAAACACGAGCATGCCTATTTTATCTGTACTGTTTAATAGAGAGCTATGAAAAAAATGGCAATTAACATATTCAGACAGAAAATCATCCTGGCTGAATGACTCATTAAATAGTCGTATAAACAGGATGTGCTGAAATGAACTGGTACAGAATTTAGTTCCATTGGTCTTTTCAGCACACACTGCTCATTATCAGCACTTTAAGAAGCAGACTTGTGGGTGCTTAGAGGACACTTAAATTTCTTTTCTCTTTATTTTTTTCTTAAATACTTCTCCCCTCCTCCACTCTTTCCCCTTGCCATTCCCTACTCTCTGACAAGCTAAGATTACCTGGCTAAACATGAAGTCGTCTGTTGGAAATCAACCCAGTTAGGGGTAGGAGCATCCGAGTTTCGTCTAGGTCTGTGATCCTAACATTGGTTGGCAATCAGAATGTACTAGAAGATTGTTTTCTAAATGCAAGACATTGCTGAGCCTCATTTCTTGGGATTCTGATTCAGTAGGTTCTGGGGCAGGGCCTCGGAGTTTATATTTCAATAAAAGCTCCCGATGGGATTTGGGTAGCCAGCCGGGCTTGAAAATGACTCACTGATTTGTGTCCCTTCATAGTAAAATGCTGTTTCCCCAGGTACAGAATATATGGCCATCTGGCCTCTGTATCAGTGGTTTGCAGTCCTGGCTGCAAATTAGAATCACCTGGGAGCTTGGGGCAAAAATATGGATGCTTGATCCCACCCCCAGTTAAATTGGGGAGTTTTAAAGCCTCCCTAGGTGATTCTCATGTATAGTCAAGTTTGAGTACTTTTGTCCTACATAAACAGATGGAGCTAGGTTTAGCTGAAAAAGGCCTTTTTAGTTTAATTTTAGAAGATGCTTCACCCTGTGCTAAAATTCCTCTCTCTGTCCCTGTGTCTCTTTAACCACAGACAGTGCTTAGGCCTGTTGCCTCTGTTTCTTAGTACCCTGCTCTCAGGTGGGAGTGGAGTGCTTGGTCTTCGTGTTGTGGCAGGTTCCTGTTTCTTCCTACCCAAGTACCACATCTGTGATGTGCAGATGTGTTGGTACAGCATTAGCACCCCACAAAGACCAAGTCATGGGCATTAAGAGCAAGACAGCAGGTCAGAAAAGGAAAGCATATCCATCTTTGGGTCCCTGTCTGCTCCAAGAAAAATTCAGAGTAAACAAGTTTCTTCTTTAGCAAGTTGTGATGTTAAGTTGGAACCTTTCATTACATTGACTAATGTTAGTCTTTCTTGGATCTGTTCTGTAGGAGGGTCTGAGATCAGCCAGTCATTGAAGATCTAATAAACAAACAAACAAACAAACACCTTCCTTTTGTCAAGGGAATAGAGGAAACATTTTCATAAGAATTATCTTGTAGGTGACGTAGGAGAACGGTGCTTCCCAGCTGCTCACAGATATTTAAGCATTCCCAGGCTTTAAAGGATATTTACAAATAAAAGGAAGAAGGTGTGTCACTTCCTGTTGCTCATTACCAAGGAAAAACCGTCCTCTGTAGGAGAGAGTTCTCTTCCATCCTACATGTGACTTCCCACCTGCTAAGTCCCCTTTAAGTTACTTAGGATAGGACACCCTTAAAACACCAAGCCTGTCTTTGAGTTGGTGATAGAAGTGGAAAGTAGACTGAGCCCCTAAGGTTCAGGTGTCACGTTCTTGAATTTCTGACAACGTGGGAGAAGAAAAGTCAGCGGCGCCTCCGTTTTCACATATCTTGTGGCAGAATCCTGTGGTAGACTCCAGGATTCTGATGGTTGGTCTAGTACTCATAAGTATATGTAAAGATTACTGAAAAGACTGACATCCGGAGAGGTTGCTTTAGAGGAGAAGTCAACTGACTTGGCCATTGCACTGGCAGGTGCCAGGACTGTTGGTCTCTACTTGTGTGGCGGGAAGCCCGGGACTCCCAGCTGAGGGAGGTGGTCATGCTTTAGAGTGCAGGCTTGTACCGTGTCGAGGGTGAAGGGCTCACTGCCAGGGTCATGCAGGGTGATAGTCAACACTTGAAGAATCCCGAGTGTGAGGACCCTCTTAAATGTTGCACGTGGGTGCCCTGCTTGCTTCCCCCTAGACCTAGCCCTGGTAGGAAACAACTGGAGGGACCACCACTGGCAATTTAGGCCTTCACATGTTTTGTCTTGTTTAATGTGGTTGATAAAGGACCTCTTTGCAAAAATAATCTTGGTGTAGACTCTCAGGGAAGGAAACAGTCGTGTGACTGACAAGCCGGCAGTGCCCATGGCCACATGTGTCACCCTGGCGGAGGATAATCGTCCTATTATTTTTTGTCAGTAGGTATAACAAGTGGGTAGTGCTTTGTGTATTCCACTGTGATGAATTAATTTTGTGTTCATTGTAGTAGCACTGATCATAATGAATTAATTTGGTATTCATGTGGATGTCAGAGGTTTTTTTTTCTTCCTTTTCCAGTTTCATGTAGCTTTAGTTAATGGATACTTTAGAAGTATACTACGTCTGATCTAATCCTGTTCTCACATTAACATGTCATCATTTTCCTGCCTGGATATTGTAAGGTATTCTGTTTAAAAAAAATATTTAACTTGATGTTAAAATAATTGATGTTTTAATAGCTTTATATGAACTCAAACATTGCCCCTGCTTTTCTTTTACCAAATAAGGAAAGTAAGGTAAATAGTTACAACAAATATAACTGCGAGTTGAACGATGAACTTAAAAACTTGTATATTTTAGTTTGGCTTAAAAAGATCTGAACCAATTATTTATAATTTGTAGCTTTATTGAAGACAGATATTGCATTTCCTTATGCAAATATAAAATAATGAAAACTGCATGCTGTATATAATAGTTTTCTCTTCTTTTAATTTCTCCTCTCTTCTCTCCCTCATAGGCAAGATTGATAAATGTATGTGCATATATTATTTATCTGTTCATGTAAGGACATGTAATTGGCTATTAGATAGGGTAATTGCATAAATATATCTTATCTGAGCTCATTTCCTTTTCTGTTTATAATATAAATGTTTTAGTTAAATTGAAGCATATACTGAAATAGAAGTGCCTAATTTAGAATGGAGAAACCAGGCACCCAAACAAACATCAAACAAAATCCCGGAAAACTTTTGGGCACATTTGGTCTTTAACCTATATGCTTAAAAAAAAATAATTGTTCATCATGTTTGCTGATAGCGGAAGATATTTATAATAGAAAACAGGGGCTTTCTCCATCACTAAGCCACCTGCTTGGCTGATTTGCTCCCACTGGGAATATGGTCAAACCTTTTGCTAAAAGGTTTTTTTCTCTTACGAGTGTCGAGCTGTCATCTTGGGTCTGTCTTTAAATTTAAACTTGGAAATGGTGTCATCCTCCACGGATGCCCCTGTGGCTTTAAACTTTTTGTGGATAATTTTACGGCCCCTGTTCAGTTTGATTCTGAGCAGCAGCTGTATACCATTCGAGACAGACTGCTGTGTTTCAGCAGTTGATGGATCCGGTAGCTAGCTATTTTACTATTGAGAGTATATAAAGAAGTTGGGGACTCCATTGCAGACAGCAAGGACCATATCGTTGGGTTGCTATGGCTTTCATTATTTTTGCTATTATTGCAACAGATTGTACAGTAATATGCTAACAAAGGTTTATGACTTCATGCCGCAGCAGGGAATGTTGGGATAGAAGAGAAAACTCATGTTAAAACAAATGTCTATAAAAATAAGAGGGAAACAAAACTTAAAAATAAAAGCTCTAAGAGAATTGTTTCTAGTATAAATATTTTTATTAACATTTGCTGTGGTTTGAAGATCTTGAAAGTAATTGTTCATGCGTTTCCGGAATTTAGATATGTTGTATGCCTATATGTGTATCATTGTTCTCAGAAAATTATTCTTTTTCCTTCTTTATTATTTTTTTTTTAGTTTTTTTTGATTGTTGTTGTTTTGTTTAACTGGAACACACAGCTATTGAATATGCAATGAACAGATAATTTATGGAGGGCAGAATTATGAGTATCTGAGGAAAGTTTAATTACTTTTATAATTTAGATAAGCTTCATAATTTATTGTAACACACTGTACTTTGGCACAATTTGTAACAATTATAAAGCACTTGAATTTAGGTTCTTTGCTTGGCAGCCATAAACAGAGTGAGCTGCATGTAAACTTTGAGCGTTTCCTTTCCTTCCCTTCCCAGCCTTGCATTAAAAGCTTGTGTTGTAGTGGTTGTGTCACTCCCTTTTTCACTTACCACATCTCTGGGGTTTACGTCTCCGAAAAACATGTATTCTAATATAATTGGTTTGCCTTTGTGAACTAGGAGGCAAAGAGAGGACATGAAAATGCCCATCCGTACTCGAACCTAGGAGCCAGGAATAAGAGGGAGAAACTCAGATGACCCCTGCAGGTGATTCCTGCTTGAATTAAGAAGAAAAAGACCTCACCACTCACTTCCATGTCAAGGACAGACCTGAATTATTCATATTGTCCAGAAATTCAGCAGTATTTGTTAGTGAATATACGTTTCATTTTATAATTAAAGAACAGTGAAAATAATGACTTTCCTTAGGTGTAGATTATATTACTGTTGCAAAAATTGCTGCGTAAGTATACAATTTTATGACATTGCTGTTTTCTACAGAATCAAACTTATTTGTTGTCTGGTAGTTCATGCTTGCCAAATGTGTATTTTCTTTATTGTGTTGATATTGAAAATAATATATGAAAGCATGAAATCTCCAAAAACGGATTTGGTTGTTCCTAAAACCATTTGTCTTGAAAAAACATATTTGTTTGCAGCCCAGGAATTTTTGCATTCACATTTTTCTTTTACTAGCTGAACTGTGGAGCAGAATCAGCTCATGTAAAACCTTGGACTTGCTCGACGTCTCATAATTAAATGATCATAATGGTTTTGCATAAGAGTTTAGCTACTTGGAAGGCTGAGGCGGAAGGATCGGCGGAGCCCAGCAGGTCGAGGCTGCAGTGGCCAGAGTGGCCACTGCACTCCAGTCTGGGTGACAGAGTGAGACTCCGACTCAAAAAAAAAAGAGTTTGGACTTTCTAAAGTTCTTGCACATCTCTGTGTGTTTGGGACAAGATTAAAAATTAAATTATCCTACAGTTGGAGGTAAATAAGTAGCTGATGATACAACCAGGGACTTGTGTACCTCAAATACCTTTGTCCCTTGGCCAGCGGAGTGTGACCCAACGGGGATGTCGGTTTTTGATTCTCTTGTGTTAGTGTAGATTTCTGATAAGTCATTGGGTGCAGAACGCCCAAACACAACTCATCTGCTAGCTTAAGTGAGTCAACAGTCTGACTCAAACAGATTTTGAATTGGTTAAAATAATAAAGCCAGTAACCTTGTGGTTGAGCTCTTGATGATTAAAGAACCAGACCTATGAATGCGTTTATATCCTTTTAAAAAGAAAGTAAAAACTCTCACTTCTTTGAGCTGTGTTGCTTTGTGTAGATTTCTTTATATTTTTTTTTAAAGAAAGGGTTTCATTATATGTTTCAGATCTTTATAGATGTTGCAATAAGATACTCCTTTCTTTCAGTATAGGATTGAAAAGATCAGAGTTAATAACTTTAACTGAGACATTTTAAAATGAAGAAAAGTTTATTGTCTCTTTCCTTTTCAAGATTTATGTTCTTACAAGGGTACAATGTTCCTGACTGAATGTGGCCCTACTGGAAGAACCACGTGTAATAGAATAATAATTCCCTTGTCCAGCATTCTCTGGTTGTTTTAATGATGCAGGTGAATGTGTTCTTCTGTGCAAATAAATGAAGTCCCCTTATTCACGTTCCTGATGACTTGCATCTTTAAATCCTTTTGGTCAGAGTATTATTGTCCTTTATCCTGAAAAATGTCCCTGATTGTAGTGCCTTAATACTGTAAATCAATGGGGACTGAATTCAGTGCCTGCTAAGTGTAGTGTAAGGCAACCCTTTAAATGCAAATGCATCTAGGCTAGTTTTAATGTAATTTTAATAAGGCTGCACCCATTTTGAAGTAGACTTAAATCATAATACTAATCTTAAAAGACTCTCTGTTTAGCTGAGAAGCCCCTTTATTCTCCACTGGCCATTTTTCCACTCTGTGTATTCAAACCATCTTTCATCTGATTCCGTAGTTTTCATTCAGTATAGCTGTTATTTATTTTTTTCCTACATAGGGTATATGTACAGTTTGTGTACTTTATTAGTTGGAGAAGGGCTTATATTGCCTAAAACAGTTTCACTTCTTTTTCTTCTTCGTTGTATATTCCTGACCAACCTCTGTGTGTGTATCCAAAAATATTTCAAATAAGTTACCTTGTTTTGGCCAAGCAGTATTTGCTATTGAAGCTGCCTTGAGAATTTATTTAAGAATATAATATTTAAATGGGGGAAGACAGTGGGCTCGGTGGCTCAGCCTGTAATCCCGCGCCTTTGGGAGGCTGAGGTGAGTGGATTGCCTGAGCCCGCGGGTTCAAGACCCGCCTGGGCAGCGAGACCTCATCTCTACAATAAATCAAAAAATCAGCTGGGCGTGGTGGCACATGCCTGTAATTCCAGCTACTCGGAAGGCTGAGGCGGAAGGATCGCGGAGCCCAGCAGGTCAAGGCTGCGGAGCGGCCACTGCACTCCAGTCTGGGCGACAGAGTGAGACTCCGACTCCAGAAAACAAACAAACAAACAAAAAAACAAAAACAAAAAAAATAGGGGGAAGAATGCAGAGTCTTGTAAAAACAGGAAAACCACAAAATCATCTGACCTCAAGCCCAGTATATTGCAGTATTCTAAGCTGCTTGGTTTCACCGACTTACAATATTTTAGTGTATATGAAATGTACCTTGCTGTCTATACTTGGGTTGATGGGACAGAGGCAGACTCATTGACCTGGGGAAATAAAGTTGGATTAGCGACTAGTTTAACAAAGGACTGCAGACACTAAAGGCAAGAACTTTCTCTGCAGAATGACAAAGGAATTTTGGACTTTGGATATGTATGTTGGCTTATAATAATTTAATCAAGCAATATAATTAGAATATACATTAAATAATTTCTAGTTTACCTGTTTCTGCATTTTTCTCTGTTATTAAATAATTTGTAGGTTAGTTTTCTGCACTTTTTGTGCTCAAGAATTATTCAAGAGGAAGGAGATGCATAAATAGTGAAGTCTATGCTATATTTTATTTATTGGCTTTTTACATATTTCTTATAATTCACAAAACAGTACTTTATAATTCCAGTTACTCCCGTTTTCCTATTGAGCCTTCTGAAAGAACAATGTAACCAGCATTCTAAAAAAATCTTGTTTCAAGGCATGTTAATAGAAATTTTATTTTGAGTACATTCTGCATTAAATATGGTAAAACACCCCAAGAGGGTGATACAATTTGTAATGAGTCCCCAGTTGCTTTGACCAGAAAACTCCTTTTTTCATGAAATACCTCCCATGTGGAACATTCTGCAGAAAACAATTTTGTGAAACACTAACTTGGCCCGAAAGGTTTTTTATTCTGTTTTTTTTTCCTTTCAAGTTGGTAGGGTATCTAGTTTCTTTTCTTTTCCCCCTCCCTCCCCCTTCCCAGTTTTCTCTTTCTCATAGGGTCGCTGGACCCTTCATGCTAACAGTCTTGTCCTCTTGAAATGCTGCTTGTCGGGTCCTATGGAAGGTTCATGTCCAGTTCTTTCAGAAATCGCCACACTGTCTTCCAAAGAGGTTGCACTAGTCTGCATTCCCACCAGCAGTGTAGAAGCGTTCCTTTTTCTCCACATCCTCGCCAGCACCTGTTGTTGTTTGTTTTATTAGTGATGGCCATTCTTACTGGGGTTCGGTGGTATTGATTTGCATTTCTCTGATGATGGGAGTCTGTTGGCTGCCCTTATGTTTTCTTCTGAGAAGTGTCTATTCATGTCTTTTGCCCGAAGGAGCTCAAATCATTCTACCAAAATGATACCTGCACACGTGTGTTTGCTGTAGCTCTATTCACAAAAGCAAAAACACGGAACCAACCGTGTTGTCCATCGCAGCTGGACTGGATTAAAAAAATGTGGTACATATACATAATGGAATATTATGCAGCCATAAAGAAGGACAAATACATGGATTTTGCAACAACTTGGATGGATTTGGGGTCGATCCTACTCAGTGATTTATCAGAGAAACAAAGAGTTTCATATGTTCTCACTCATAAGCGGACCTTGAACAGTGACAATGCTATAAAAAGCGATTGGCAGTCGTGGGAAACTGGGGGGTTAGGGGGGTGGGATTGGCAGTTGAGGGAAACTGCCAGGGGAGGGAGGGGCATACCTCATCAACAGGGGTACCTGCATGATCAGTGTTTATATACCTAACCCTGAAATGCACCCCACATCTTTATAATAAAAATTTAAAGAAAAATGCTGCTTGTCACATGATACCCACAGGATAGCTGTATCTTTGCAGATGTTGGTAGCTATGTCAATGGAGATGTAAATTGGCCTCTATTTGAGGCTTTTCCATTCCCTAAGAGAGGCTTAAAAAAACAAAAGCAAAACTGTGTCTTTTCCTTCTCTTGCCCTGTTAATAGTTTGGCTACCAGTGGCGACCAGTGGGTATAGAGCAAAGCCTCAACAATGCAGCTGACTTAGGGCTCCTGTCAGGTCGTGTCAATGAGTGAAGCCGACATAGGGAGGGGTGATACAGGGAGGGGTGAGCCTAGGGCAGCTGTGGCCCTCAGGCGCCCACATCATTCAGCCAGCATCTCAGAGAATCCTGTGCAGAGCAAATTCAGTCTATCTCAGAGATAAGGCAGCACTCTGTCACCTTTGTTACGAAGAGAAAAAGTCGGAAGACTTAAGCTCTAGGCTTCGTTATTCCCTCACATCTTTCTTATTTTTTTTTTAATGCCATGTTTGCTTAATTTACAGTAAGAAGAAAATAAGCTGGGTCTTGTTTAGATCTAAATTGACATTTTAGAGGCTGTTTTTAGAAGCTTTTATAAGGAAGAAAAAGTTTGACACCACAACTTTTCCAGAACTGCGCACTACTTCTACCGTTTAAATAGAATTTTTGTTGTTTTATGATACATCCAGGGAAATCTAAGAAATTAAAGAAACGTGCATATAAATAATTGCGTAGCAGACCATGAACGTTAACTTCAGACAGTGCAGAAATTTAAGTTAGAAATACTCTCAAATGTATGAAGGTTCTAGAATCAGTCCTTGAAGCACATTCTGAGATGTGGGATATCTCTACTTACTAAGACCCTGGTTTCTATTTCCGTGATGATTATTGGAGTTGTTTGAAGCTGGATCTGAGATTAACTTAGGTCTGAGACTGACATAAAGGGTACCTGGTCCCCAGATGCCTCAGGGCTGAGATGTTACCGATTTCCCAAGTATAACTGGACTGCACAGACTCACAGTTTGCACCACTTGGAACACTTGTTTAAAGTTCTGAGTATAGAAAACCACTTTGCAATTTGAATTTCCAGGATTCCAAAATTCAGAAAAGCTTCTTTTTGATGAAATGCACTGCCCTCAGCCACACGTGCTCATTTTCTCCGTCTACTGCTTTGTGATTCTGTTTATTTAACTTTACTTGGCATACCAGAATTTTAACTCTGAGGTTTTAAAGCACACTGGCGGAATTGGAATGTGTCGGAGAAACCTAGGAACAGATTCATCAAAGGAGTCATGAGGCACGTTGCACATCCTTTAACGTCAAGGTGTAAACAGAACCCGTTAAAAAAAAAACCATCGGTTAAGTGTTTATAGAGAGCAAGAGCCTGATTAGATTACAAAATCTTCTGTATGTGAACTCGGTATGTGAAAACATAACACTTGATCTTCCCCACGGTGCCACGAAGATTCAATTAGAGGCCTGGTATGTGCCCAGATTTGGGGGCAAGAAGGGCAACTGGATTTTGAAGGAAAGATGGTAAGGAAACACCTGCAAAAATCTGCTTTTCTGTGCAACAGACTGGGTAATTGCATATGCAGATGGATAGTTAGGGATATAATTACTTGATTTGTGAACACAAATGCCCTTTCGATTGTGTGAGTGTTGAATTTTGCAGTGACAGGTGCGTGCGGATGACTGTGTGTGTATCCTTTGCACCCCTGTTTAAATATTTGGCCTGGAGGATGGATCGTTCGTTCTTTCTGAATGGAACTGCTACTTCGCCCCCACCTGATGGTCTGGGGGAATTGTTACAGCTCTAAATGTCTCTCCAACTTTTTCTCATAAATAATAACCTTAATTTGAAACCTTAACTAAAAGGAGGGCTGCATAGAGGCATGTGGAGTAAGGGCTTACGAATTATGCACAGTAATTCATTTTTTAAAAAGCTGCTGGATGTAACTCATTAGTTTTCATTGTTTTCTCAAAATAAGGAAAACTATTAACCAACACTGCAGACTAATAGCTTGGAATTTTTTTTCCCCCCATAATCAACTGAAGTTTAATGGAAAATCATCTTTTGAAAGACTTCCTTTTTTCTCTGTGCTTTTTCTCAACCTTTCCATTAATACGGTTGCGATAGCTTCTCCAACTTTTCTCAGCTGATTGGCGTTCTCAGTCATTCTTGTTCTGTCTGATTTCTATGCAACACGGAAGATGTTTTTAAAAATACTGGTGTGGTCCAGTGGGGTTTTTTGTTTAGTTGGAAGAATGTCTTAAGCACTTACATATGTGGAGTGGCCAGGTCCTCTTCCTTTCTCTTCCTCTGGCCTTATGGAGAAAGCCTTGTCCGACTTTTACCAAGTTACTCATGAACCTGAACTGCATGGGAAATGATCAAGTCATACTTTATGTGCTTACTCAATGTAGTTTTTTTACTCCATTGTACATCAAACTATCTAAATTATTTTTGCCAAAGAAAGGTTAATTTCAGCAAGTAATACTACTACTTAATAAATCTTGCATGTCCTATTTACTTCTATGTGCGTGAAACTCTGCTAAGCATAGGACATCAGTAATGTCATTTACTCTGTCAGACTATATATATATGATTCCCTTTTTACAGATGTGCAAACTGATAGCCAAGGTTAGATGTGTTGGCCCTGCCATATAGTTAATAAGTGGAAAATGATTACAGTTCAGAAGTGTTTGCCTCTCTGGGTCACGTTTGTTGCTTTTTTGGAGTCAAATTTGTAAATATAAATAAACGTATGGTAAATAAATGCAATGAAGGAGAATCCAGAATCTGCCTTTAAAGGTGTTTGCAAAGAGAGGCAAAATACCCGCCAAAATCCCATGTTGGCCGACTTTGACAGGAAGACGTCACACGAGCCTTATTTCAATTTCTCGATCTTTCCTTGGGCGTGCTGCGCTTCTAAGGCACGGTTTTTCCCAGTAAGATGTTCTTTGTGCTTTTTGACTCAAAACGTGGGGATTAGATTTCACCTACAAAAAGGTTTGAAGCCCTTCTTTCTGATTCTCCATGTGTCATTGAAAAGTTCGGGGGGGAAGGAGCTGGAACACTTGGCTCAAAGAATGCTGGGAACCACCTGCTTTGAATGTGGCCTGATTGAATCAGACGACGGAGGCTTTTCGTCACCGCCTTGGGATCGGGATGTGGGGAAGCGCTTTGTTTTGATATTTCACGTGTGCTTAGGCGTTAGTGGTTTCAGGTTGTTTAAGAACAGACTCTCATCATTGCGTGCTGCTGAATCCTATGGGGAGATTTGAAAGAAACCTTGAGTATTTCTAGGTCTGTTTCACAATTACGTCCTCTTGTGTGGTGGATTCATTTGTGTTCGGGATGCAGATTGCCTCGTGAGAGATGGCAGGTCGTGTTCCCTCCAAGAGGTTTCTTCTGTTTGTTTTTTGTGTTCAGCTATTTTTGGTAGTCCTCCCTCCTGAGCTCTGCTGTCTGCACATGAATCATTAAGGTCACCAGGTTCCCTGCGGTTCTTGGTGCTCTGTGGGTCCGTTTTCCTTTTGGGGGTGATGGTTAAATCTCTGTCCTGACGCCTGCCTGGTGCTGGAGGATCTGACCACGATTGCCTTCCCTCCGACTGCAGCCCGTGGACACGGGTGGGCAGGATGCCTGCCTCCCAAAGGACCTGAAGGAGTTTCCAGTTCACTCCTGCCATCAGACAGTGTGTGGGGAGGTCGAAAGTGGACAGGGCAGAGGCTTGGTGAAATTCAGACTTTTGGGCCCCATCTAGAGGATGCTGATTCAGTACCTCTTGGAGGTACCCAGGAATATGTTTTTTTGTTTGTTTTTTAATGGATCTGAGGGACAGTTGGAATGAGGAAAACTATGGCTCTTGCTCATAGCCCAGCATTTCTCCAAGTGGGTCCTCCCGCATCCAGATACACCAGGTGCTGTTTGTAACTGCAGATACCTGGACTCCCCTGGGAGTGGTGGCCTGGACCCGCATCTGTCATGTGATCCCCGTCACCCCACTGGGGGAAATTCGTATTTGTGCAAACTTTTGAGAACTTCCGCCACAGAGATTCTAAGTGACAGGAAATTGTGGGGCAAATTGGAGGACTAGAAATCATGCCTCTCATATCTGTAAAGGTACACAGAATCCTCAAAACAGGGGACAGATGTGTTTGGAAAGCTTGTTTTGTAGAGTCTTTTCTCCCTTGGACTTCTCTTATTGATGTTGAAGCTACATTTTTAAATTAAGGAGAGAACAACAACAACACAAGGTTCCTGAGACATACCAAAGCTGCGGGAGCCCGAGGCTTGGCCCTTGTTTTCCCCTGTGATGACTGTGTGGCCAACCCTTTGCTTTGTTCATCTCGCCTCTGACGTGAGGACGTGGGATTATAGCGATCTGAGACCCTGGGATCAGGCTCCCTGCCCCGGGGAGACTCTGACGACAGAGCTGCAGCTTAAGTTGTGCTTTTGTCTTGGCAAGCGCCTTTCAGTTCTTACTCCAGCCCAGTTGCTCTGTTTGGCATTTTCCTGGCCAATACTCCTTCCTTCTCTTCTCTGGCTCCTAATTTTCAACCTCTTCTGGGGCCAAAAATTTGTACGAAAGAGTTTTAAAACCAGTTTCACTCCTGTTTTTCTAAACAGTTCTGCATTACAGAAGGCTGTGGTCTGTTTTAGAATTTGTCCTTTTTTTTTTTTTGCTTTTCACTCCTGTGACTGAATTTTTGAAAAATGCTTTATGTGGACACCAAAAAGAGAATCTATATGTGTTACAGTTAAACGGAAAACAGCCCTGTTTGGTTTGTATGTTAGACTGTAGCCAATGAAAGTCGAGGGAGGAAGGATTTTCATGACCACAACTGAATATAGGACTTCATAGCTTTTTTTTTTGTTGTGAGTATAAATATTGAGAATAGTTTTGTTTGTTTATGCCAGTGCAGTTTTATAGCAAATCCTTTCAAATGGGGTGCAAAGCCATTCATGGATATTTGTAAAGGCTTTGCAAAATCATACATAAAATAAATTGTCCATTTGATTTGAACAAGTTTTGCAATTATTTGTGGCTTTAACAGGGGCTTTTGAAGGGCACTGTATGTATCTACCAGCTGGTTCTACTTTTTTTTTTTTTTTTAAAGAAAATGGAGAGCTTTGTACACAATCCCTTGGGTAAACTAGTAATAAACTATATATCAGGTAGTCAAGCCATGCCATTTCAAATCTGTTTTTTATTTTAAAGGAGTAATAATTTGTGAATTTCATCTCATAGATGTTTTTATGTTTCAGATCAAGTTGTTATCCCATCCTTGTCTTTTTTAAAAAATGGATTCCCCCACTCAGTGTCTCAGAGAAATAAAACATGTCATGAAAGCCTGTTGTGGGAGAAAATGCTTTTTTCTTACATTGTGTCTTGTAATAATATCTTTCCATCAATATTTTAAAGAATCCTTTTAGTTACTGATAATGATTTTGTGAAATTCTGTGATTTTTGGTTCTTTTTTGTTTTCATGGGAAGGTTTGAGTTTTTGTTTTTTTTTTAAGATTAGAAAATATAATTTATTTAGAAAGTAAATTAGAGAGCGAGAGAAAGAGGAGATTCACCTCCCCGAGGTAGAGGAGGGGGCCAAAGCTTAAGAAAACATGACCTGGCCATAGCTCAAAGAGCACATGGCACCATAGCTTATCAAGGCAATGGCCAAGATTTGAGTGTTTACATTTAAAAAATCCATTTATTCACTTAACGAGTGTTATTGAACTCTGTTAGCAATGCACTGGCTGGATTCTGGGTCACGGGTGCACAGAAGAAGTTCCTGTTCTTCTAAGTTTGCATTCTGGTGAGGATCAATCGACAAGGTTGCCAACCGACAAATACACATGTGTTTATGTAATTGATTGTTGTGCATGTGAGTATATATTTCCCTCAGTAGTCACTCATTTATTCTTTCTCCATGCCCTTAATGCATGGGAAGAAGGTTTTCCAAGGGGAGGGAAGACGTAAGATAAGACATCCAGAGATAAATTGGGTGATGGAGCCGGGGCGGGCGGCTCAGCCTGTCATCCTGCGCCTTTGGGAGGCTGAAGTGAGTGGATTGCCTGAGCCCGCGGGTGCGAGACCCGCCTGGGCAGCGAGACCTCATCTCTACAATAAATCAAAAAATCAGCCGGGCGTGGTAGCGTGTGCCTGTAATTCCGGCTACTTGGGAAGGCTGAGGCGGAAGGATCGCTGGAGCCCAGCGGGTCGAGGCTGTGGTGGCCGGGAGTGGCCACTGCCCTCCAGTCTGGGCAACCGAGTGAGACTCCAACTCAAAAAAAAAAAAATAAATAAATAAATAAAATAAATTAGGTGATGGGGAGGAGTCCAGTGTGACCTGGGCATAAAAGCCAGTGGCAGTGCAGGTTCATGGGAGAAAAGAAGGCAACCACCGATCAAACACCTTGAACGTTAGCCTCAGGAATTTTTACTGTACAGAAAGCAGTTGGGAGCCATGGCAGTGGGGAGACGTGGCAGTTGTCAGTGGCTCATACCAGGAGTGGGGCAAATCTGAAGTCCGGGAACCTGTTTTGGAGTCCCTGTTACAAAAGGTGGCAGTAAGATAGGAAAGGGTAAAGGCTGCAGTGGTTACATCAAGTGAGGCCAGTGAGGTCAGTGAAATGTTTTGAAGCGTTTCGATGGCCAAGATCCAGATCTCGTCTTTTACCACTTTGTTAGAGTCACTCTTTAGTGAAATAAGATTGGGTCATTGTTCCCTGTGTCTTGAGTTAAATCCTTTCCCTTTGTTACTTGGGCTCTTTTTTTAAAAAAAATTAAAAAATAAAGTTTATTAAAAAATAAATTAGAGCGAGAAAGAGAAGGGAGAGAAAAGATTCACCTCCCCAAGGTTACTTGGGCTCTTAAATTTTACCTGTTCTTGGGCCACATCTTGGGGTCCCCTTCTTTGTTCAGATCAATGTTTGAAATCCTTCTTGCCTTCCCTTGAAGTCCTGCTTCTAGGAAACACCTTTAAAAATATTTCAGTAAGCAATTCCTTGATGTTATTCGCCATTTCTGGCTTAACTTAAAACTTTGGCTAATATTGTTTGTCACATACATGTTTTCTCTCTTCAACTAAATTTTCAGCTCAGGACTCATAATTTATTTGGAGAGGCAGAAACACAAAAATAGGTTGTAGCCCATATTTTTAAGTAGTGGGACTTATTTTTCCTTCTATTGAAGTGAAAATATACATGACCTCTGAGGCTCCAGGAGAGCACACAAAATTCTCTTTGGTCCAAAATATTGCAAAACTTCACTGTTATTAATACTTAAAGATGGTTTGCCTCGAGCAAGAAAGAGGAAGATCTGGAGAACACATTCTGTGTGTATGACACATCCAGTGCGGTTTGCCAAATGCTGGCTGATCTAGAGTGAGTTTCTTAACCTTCATCAAGTTAGGGACTGCTTTGAAAATCCAATGCAAGCTATAGACTCTCTTCCCAGAAAAATTCATATAGCTAAATACCTGAGTAAAATTTTGCAGTACTTAGGCCATATAGGTAGCGTGTGTGCAGGTTTGATGCTGATCAAAGGGAAGATACTTTATAGGTGTGTTTTGTAGACATTAAGCTTTACCTGGGCTAAGTGCTCACTAGGAATTTTATGAGAGGGCTACAAAGGACCAGGAGAGAAGAGAGTGAAGTTGCACATGCAAATCAGAGAATAAATGAGGAATTATGTGACATATCACTCGTACACTTCCTGAAAATTATGCGCTTGTGGGACTTGGACAAATATGAGCGGGTGGATGATGGTGGGCTTTCAGTAGAGAAAGTCCAGGTTGATCCAGATTTGGTATTTATTATCAAAGAAGCTTTGTAAGCATTAAGTTCAAAAACCTACTTCTGGGGAGGTGGAAAATGGGGATCTACTGTTTTCTTTTAGGATGCGTTCAACCGCAACAAAAGAAAACTCTGACTCAAATGGACTTAAGGGAATGTGTTGCATGACGTAACCTGTTCCAAAGTTTCTGGTGTTTTCCCTCCTCTGTGTACTGATTTCATCCCGAGAACGAGAAGGAGGTGTCTGCTTTGGTTGTGTGCATTACGTGCAAATCCAAACAGGCCCTTGTTCGGAGAGGACAGGAGATCATCTCCCTTTCCTTGGAGTAGGAATACCTTGCCCAGAAACCTGTGCTTTTGGCTCTTGTTGTCCATTCTTAAACCAGTACCTGGTCAGGGGAAGGCAAGGGTTGTGACTAGTCACAGGAGTTGAGGGTCTGCTTCGGGAACTGGAAATGGGGTCACCTGTTTCTGGTCTACCAGGGGGAGGGGTGGCTATGTGAAAACAAGCAATAGTAACAGCAAAAACTGCTGTGGGCTCTACTAAGAAGGAAGACTGTTGTGTAGACAGAACTAAGAGTGTCATTGCATCCTTTGATAAACGAATATTCTGAACAAAATAGAAGTGAAGTTTTTTTGTTTTTTTTTTTAATGATTCATCAAAATCTGTGTTGTTTTCTCTGCCACAACCCTCAGGGTATGCTTACGTGCTTAAATCTGTGTGAGCGAACTTTTATAGTAGACGTTCTATCAACGCAGGGAGATTTTCACTCCTCTTCCTCAGTTTACTTCTGGGTCCTCCTGTCATGCACAGTTAAGAGAAAGGCGAGATGTTAGCAACTTGGATTGAACTATAGAGTTTCTCTAAACTGCCATGATTTACACCACAGTTTTCTTCCAGGGTGGACTGATCGTCAGTAGATTGCTTATGTATTATATTCTTACCGTTGAGAATTTTCAGGTATTGTTTGCAAGGTGATATATATCATCATCTCCCAAAATGCACCTTCGATTTAAAAATACTCTGTTTCTGTGTAGATGAAGGGGAAGGTATACATGAAAATGAATTTAAAATGCTTCTCGGAGTCAGTATTAACTTAAACAGTTGTGTTTTTCTGTGGGGCATATTTAACCCAAAAGAAAAGCCCTAATGATTAGGAAATGGGGATTCTGAATAATTAGTTTGCAAGAGGAAAGATAACTTTTTTTTACAGAGAACATCTTCATTCAAGTGTGGAGTTTCGACTTCTGAAGATGTCTCTTCTCTCCGATGGCATAAGAAAAAGGGTGAGAGGCAGTTTGGAAAGCGATTGAAAAGAGAAATTACGAGTTCTCCTTCCAGCCTTTCCAAGAACTTGCCTTGAGGACTTGGACCAACCCCTGACTTTCTCTGATGTATAAAGTAGTAAAGGAAGATGAAGTAGTGTGCATGAAAGTGCTTTGAAAAATCAAAAGCGGTAAACTGCTGTGGGGTGTTTATTGTTGTTACTGTGGTGGTTCTGGTTGTTATAACGGGAACAGAACTTTAAATATTAATGATACTCTTGTTAACCAATGGAGAAGTTACAGGGGAAAGGCTTTCCAAAAAATGCTGAGCTGTAACTGCTGCCCAAGGAACTTTAACAGAATGCCTCACCCGCTTTCTGTCTTGCTCTCACCTGATCACAGAAAGCTGTTTTACTGTCGAGGTAACAGTTATTTTCTCCTCTGTCCCGAGGCCAATGATTATATAATATGTATCCAATCACTAGGGTGCATATCAAAGTGAACATAAAGAGGCAAATGTTTCCCTTTACAATGACCATATAAGAGATTATTTCTGTCAAGGGATAAGACATACATGAAGTCTGACTGTTTCACTGCGTTTTTACTGTAGAAATCACTGAACTTGAGGTTAGTACGTTCACTCCATCTGGTCATGTGACTGGCAAGTGAAGTGTTTTCAGTGTGTTGACGCGGACGGATCTGCGTGTTTCTTGCTGAAACTGAATCCATACTTGCATATTTGTGCGATGAGCGATTATTTAAATTTTGGAGGACAGATGTGCCGTGCCAGACTCATCTTTGTGGTGTACCTACGATTTAATTTCTTTGGTTAATAGTGGACAGACAGGGTGAAGGCTCGGTATGAATTTTCATCATGCTAGGTTATTCCTCTCAAAGTCACTGGGGCACTGTGGAATGCTTTGTAACTCTAGGAATTCAGCTGGCAGTTTTTATATTTTCCTGTGCGCACGGTCTGTTTGAAGGGCTGAAGACAGCTGTCTAGTTAACTAAGACTATACTGGCGGCCCCTCTCTGCCCTACACTGTGTTGGATACTGGGGGTAGGACGGAAGGCAGCCCAGACCCAGGCCTTGTCTTCAGGAAGCTTATTCTGCAGCGGGCAGAGAGAAATTGCTTGAGAATCATAAAAATGTAAAGTGTTTCTGTGACACACCCAGTGAAGGAGAAGGACCAGGCACATGATGGAGGACATTTATTGCTGGTCAGGGGGACAAGGAAGGCTGCCCTGAGAAGGTGGTGATTCAGCTGAGAGTTGATACAGACATGGAACAAAGTAGGAAAGGAGAGGGGTGGCAGTGAGTAGAACTGTCCGAGAAATCAGGTTAACTGGAGGAAGGAGAACCAGGATATGAAGGTACGTTATCAAGATGGCTTGGATGTCCCCAAGTAAGAAAGTTGCTCTCATCCTGATACCACTGAGAAGACTTCGAAGGAGAGAATGGCAGGATGGGGTTTACAAGCCTGTCCGCAAAGACCTCTTTGGTGGTACGCTGTACACTTTTGATTGATACACTATTGATTTTCTCCAACCATGGTCACTAACATATACTCCACTTCCCCCCAGTGTGTGCTATGCATGTAGTTGTATGAGATTGCTACCTCCCCAGGGGACAGCTGTGATTGGACTAAGTCAATCAAGCGATTCTATCCCTGTCACCACAGTGATTACTTTGGGTCATCCAAGCCCTAAGCAAATCCATGCATGGTATTCCCTGACTTTAGGGATTGGTTCCATGATGGTTTCAATCAGGACCAAGTTCAGGAGGACATTTCAACGTGAACTCTTGCCCATTGAAAGTGAATGAGAAAGCGAGTAGATCTAGAAATCCTGTGACCACGAGAGAAGCCTGCTTTAGGGTGGTGTTGATGTGGAGGTGGCAGAATGGAGGAATGGAAAGAACCTTTTTCATCCTTGCTAATATCGTGGGTCCACTGAATCTCAGACGCTTCTTGAAGCCTGTTGAAATTTCCTGGCGTTTCCTGCCCCTGAGAGCCATCTCCAGCCTGACGCCAGCTGTTGACAGCAGCCATTATTGAACTAATGGCAGAAACTTGATTTGAATTCAAGAGTTATCCCACTTCCTCCTCAACAGGCTTATTGAACTGTCTGTGGCTCAGACCAAGATGGAGTAGACTACCTTGATGAGGATGGGCGTTTGAGGAGTCATCGATTTAAAGACAGTTCACAATGTATTCCAACCATTAGGCACAAGTTTATTTCTTGATACACTGTAATGAATAATTCTTGAAAGAACATTGGGACAAAACGTTGAATTTGATGCCTAGAGATCAGCGTGGCGAGAAATGAAGTGTGAGAGGGCACCCCCAAAACCCAGAATTTATTTATAAACAGTTGTGTATTTATTCTTTACTCTCCTTTTGATGCAGTGCACCTATCGAGATGCTTGTTCCACTGTTCAAGACTATTTTTGAACTCTTCAGTTTTGATGCCTTTTTAGCGCTTCTGCCATTTTTTGTTTCACCTCTTCCGTATCGGCGTATCTTTTTTAATCCAGGGAAACAAAAAGTCATGCAAGACAAGGTCGGCTGAGTAGGGAGTGTGGGGCGTGGGCGCCATGCCATTTTGGTCAGAAACTGCTGAACACTCAGCTTGGTGTGGGCACGTGCGTTGTCATGAAGAACCGATCACCTCTTCGCCACAACTCTGGATGTTTCTGCTGCACGTTGTAAACACAACCTTCTCTGAACTCCCAGATTAAAACTCTGGTGACTGATCCGGCGGGATAAATTCTGAGTGTACTACGAGGGGCCCACCCTCCAAAAGATAATTCTAGTTTGTTTGTTTTTTTTCCGGTTCCTCTTGTATATATTGATTAAGGAGAGTCAGATGAGTAGAGAAGCAAAATGAAGATCAGTGAAGAAGTGAAGGTAATGTAGAGGGGACTGCCTGAATTTGGGTGTTTTTAAGGGATGACTTTTGCATTCACGGGACTATCTGTTTGGTATCTGAGGAAAAAAGCAACAACAACCACCCAGATGTTCATTCACTTTTGTGAGCCTCTTGGGTTTTAGGGCAAAGGGCACACAGGTAACAGGATTCCTTGCCAATCATTTGACATTGTGAGGCCTGATTTTTCATCTGTAGGATGGGGATACTACAACCTATGTTGTGAGCATTATATGCAGCAATTTGAATAAAAGTACCTTACAATGAGTGATTTTTTGGTTGGTATGGTGGTAAATGTTTAATAACCTCTTCTTCAAAGAAAAAAAAAGAGATGTTGTTTGTAATGTTTGCGGATTTCCGTGGTGTAAACGCTCCCACCCGTGCTGGTTTTGAGTTACCAATGCATTGCAGTATAGAACATGTATGCAGTGGCAGCAAGTTCACCGGATACCACTGCTTTCCTTTTCTTTTTCTTTTCTGAGTTGGGTTCTCACTCCATCTTCCAGGCTGGAGCGCTGTGGCACGCTCCCGGCCACCGCAGCCTCGACCTGCTGGGCTCAGGCGATCCTTCTGCCTCAGCCTTCCAGGTAGCTGGAACTACAGGTATGCACTATCACACCTAGCTGGTTTTTTGGATTTATTATAGAGACTGGTCTCACCAAGTTGCCCAGGCTGGTCTCGAACCGTAGGGCTCAGGCAGTCCTTTGGCCTCAGCCTCCCAAAGTGCTGGGATTACAGGCTTGAGCCAGTGTGCTTGGCTCCTCTTTTCTACATTAGATCTACCCCAGAATCCATGAGGTATTCTGTTTTTACTGCGTGGGATTTTTTTTATTTTTGAGTTGGGAGTCTCACTGTCGCCCAGACAGGAGTGCAGGGGCTGTTCCTGGCCACCGCCGCCTTGACCTGCCGGGCTCCGGCGATCCTTCCTCCTCAGCCTTCCACGTAGCTGGAACTATAGGCGCGCGCTACCACGCCCGGCTGATTTTTTTGATTTATTGTAGAGATGAGTTCTCGCCTGCCCAGGCAGGTGCGTGGGATTTTTAAAAACATCAAGTCAATCCTTGTCCCCATCACTATGATGCCAGGATTTGTTTGATACTGGTAACATCTGTGTCCTCCCTCGGCCTGTGGTGGGCACAGAATTGATCACTGAGTCAGTAGATTGGAGACAGGCGTTCCCTTGTACATTGTGACATGAGAAATGATCAGGTGTGGCAGTTAGGCTAAGCATGACCCTCTCTGTTAGGCCTCTTTGACATTTAACACTTTGGCATTTCACTGCCTCCTGAATCACCAATATCTTACAAGTGGCTGTTCTAGCCTATCTAACTCTCTTTTCTCTAAAATTCTGCAACATTCTTTTTCTTTCTTTCTTTTTTTTTTGAGTCAAGGTCTCACTGTATCTCCCAGGCTGGAGTACAGTGGCACAAACGTGGCTCACTGCAGCCACAACCTTCCAGGCCCAGGTGATCCTTCTGCCTCAGCCTCCGAAGTACCTGGGACTACAGGCACGTGCCATCATGCCCAGCTAATTACATTTTTTTGTAGAGATGAGGTCTCACTATGCTGCCTAGGCTTGTCTCAAACTCCTGGGCTCAGGTAATCCTCCTACGTCGGCCTCCTCAAGTGTTGGGATTCTAGGCATGAGCCACCGTGCCCAACGTTTTTTTTTTTTTTTTTTTTGGTAATCAAATACTGCCTTTTATTTTCAGATGATTTTTTTCTCCCAAACTAGAGCATATATTTCAGAGAAAAAGGATTCCATTTTATATTAATGTTGTATCATCTTTGGTGTCAAATACCATGCTATGATCATGACAGCAATCCTAATAAAAAATAGGATTTATCCTATATTTTTTGAGCTTCTACTGTGTTCCAGGGTTCCACGGTAACATTTTTTTTCTGCATTATCTGCAATCATCACAACCAGACTGGAGGGTGCATGCAATCATTCCCATTGTACAGAGGAGGGCACGTGGCGGCCTGAGATGTTGAAGCATTTCTCCAAAACTGCAGAAGTAGAAAGCAGCTCACCACACTGCCATGGGACGTGTTGAGAAGGCAATGGTTGCAAGAAAGAATGGAGGACGAATGGACTGGGTTTATTTTCTTGAGACAGACGAGATGGAGCAGCCTGAGAACATTTGGTGCTCAGAGGGAGGAAATGCTAAGAGGGGAAAACAAGTCTGAAAGGGAAAGAAGGATAGTTCAAAGACCAATTTCCCCTGCTTCACAGTCCCGACTGGTGCCAGCTCTAACTGCGTGTGTTTGCTTTGCTTGGAAGATAGAATCATAGCGCCAGAATTCCCGGAAGTCTGTTTGGAGGATGCATTAGTCAGGGTATGCTAATTGCTGGAACACACAATCCCAAACTTCAGAGGCCTCGCACTGCCAAGGGTGATTTCCCCTCGACCGGTGTGGGTGGGCTGTGCTTCTGGTAGTGTGGCTTCTTCCCTGGGCTGCTCTCCGACCACCACCTCCAGGACCTTGGGATTCATGGGATATTATTATCAGGCTGATCAAAGAGGAAAGAGAGTGCAGAGACGATTACACGAGGAGGTTTTAGGGACCAGGCCTGGGAGAGGCAGGTATTACTTCTGCTCACATTCTGCCGGTCAGACCTTTGTCACGGGGTCCCACGGCTGCAAAGGACATGGGGAATATAGGAGTCCTCCGTGGTCAGGGGCAGGAAGAGATGTAGAAACATAGCTGGGTCTCCGCCAAAGAGGATTGCACCAGAGGCCTGAAAGTGGTGACCACTGGTATTCCGAGGTATCGGATTTTTGATGAGGAGGGCATTGGCATGTGACTCTTGCTCAGACTTTGGGAGATGCTGAATGTGCTGATGGCCTGTAACTGGGGAAATTGTTTACTCGTATTCTCTGAAGGGAAGATAATCAGGAAGATGGAACTGATTTTTTTAAACTAGATATTGTTGATACCCAAACAATAACCATTGTGGAACAGGTTTAAACTGAAACTTGCAGCCTTTCTGAGGAAGACAGGGAACATGCGGATGCAGAGAGGAAAAGTGATCTATTTTTGTCATATTTGCCATGGTCAGATTGTTATATTTCATGTAATCAACTTCATTCCTTGTGATGAAGCAATTCTTATAAGTAACACAGAGCTTCCCTACAAATACCATATCGGACGCTGCTAATTTTCACCTTGAAGGTGGTAACATTTAATTTGTAAAACTAGCTATTGCGGTTCAGATCTGATTGTGTTGTGCAACTGGCCTTTCTCGGGTTTCAGAGCAGCTGCTTTGCAGAGTCCTGTACTGGGCCTTGAATTAAAGGGGGTTTAAGAAAAGTTGGGGGAGGTGAGGGCCTTTTCAAAACAAGGGACAGCCCATGTGGTACAATAAAGAGAATTCATCGTGTCTTGTCCTGCATTGACTGTGTGTTGTTTTCACTGTGTTCTGTGTTTCTGGAGATTGCGGTGTTTCTTTTCTCTGGCTCTCGTATTTGTGACTGCAGATTTTAGCGGTTTCTTTTGTGTGCCCCTTGCCTCCCAGAATTTGGCCCACCAGTTTTGAGTAGCTGAACGATTTATCGAGGACAGATCAGCTGAAACGTGGCTCAACTTTAGCAAAGCAGAAGGAACGACATAAGGTTAGGTGACTGATGTGTGAGTTTTTGAATTTGGTTTGGTTTTACATGGAAAGGTTGAAGCAATGATCCATGTATTCTAATAAAAATCATCAGTACAAATCAAATAAAGTCTGGCTTCGTGGCTGTTTTCCCACTGTATCGCTCATGGCTAGCCTGGGCTGTTACAGACCACATTTGGCAGGCACTGTTTTTTCCTACCAAAAGAAAATCTTAAAGCAGCACGGCAATCTTCACTGGGTTAAGAAGGCATCTTCTCTAATCGAACTTGCTGCTGTTCTCATCAGATAAGTCATTATTCTCCACTGACAGCGCTGGCTTCTCCCAGACCCCTTCCCTGCTTCTTGCTTCTCTCGCGATGCCTGTTATTGTCGGTCCTCAGGCCTTTGCTTCTGTCTCTGTTCCCACTAACGACATCTCTCCCATTCCTGAGGAAGAGTTACCGCTTCTGACCATCCACCTCCCGAATCCGTGAGACCAGTAGTGTGTCAGGGCCGCTCGCCTCTTGCTGGCCCATATTCTGTTGGCTGTTAGATGGGCAAAAGGCAAGAGGTGTCTGGGCTGCAGACCTACTGGGACCAGAAATGCTTATTCCCAGGAGCTGGATGTGATGAAATTGAGGAGAATGTCCATCGGTGCTTCCTAATCTGCTTTAAGGCCCACCCCCAACAGCTGGGCCAGTAAATTAACACAGATGTATTTCAGCTCCTGGAGTGATGAGCACGTTTTAAAGCACTTGAAAGTGAAAGTAAGAGCGGCAGCGTGGTTTGCAGGAAGCCATGGTCCCTTTTTGTCCTCCTAGACCTGACTGGCCATCGGAGCCCCGGGCCTTTCTCAAACTGCTGCCAGACCCGGGCCCCTTGGTGACATGGTGCTGCATAGGACACAGGGCGTGCAGAGGGGAGACCGGCAATTTTGTTTTTCCTTGTTGACATGATTTGAAAATGTGTTTTGCTCCCTGTGAAAACTCCATCATTAGAACACTATCCAACTTTTCTCTTTTAGCAAGTGCTTTAATGAACGTTAGCTAGTATTTTCTTAATGTTATAGTGGATAGAAGAGATAATGGGATGAAAGTCAGCCTTACGTGGAATGGCCTCTTTTATACAGGATATTGACCAGTTTATTTTTCTTTTGACTTTTTTTACTCTTTTGAAGATTGATTTTTGTCTGTTCATATTTAAAGTATGTAACTTCTCTTGATCCCAGTTGCATACTTTAAGTGATTCCAGATGTATCATTTTAAATGAGATGTATGTCGAAAAATTTTGCGAGTAGAAAGCATAATTTAAAAAGTATGGTTACGTTCTTGTGAGATAAAATGTAAAGTCCTTGATTCACCAGTCAGACCTCTGTGACCAATCTGATCAAAAAGAAGGAGATATTATTTGAACAAACTGTAACATGTGGAAACTGTTTTAAACACCATTACCAATACCAAGAAACTATTAGGAAATGCAAGTGTGTGTATGCTGATTTTACACATACACGCATGCACACACACACGCACGCACGCACACACACGCCCAAGCCCCAAGTAAGAGAAACCTTTGCCAGTGTCTGCCAGGCGTTTGACTGAAATGGAATTGTGAGGAAAAATTTCTAAGCCTTTATAAGTCGGAGTTGAAATCTGTCAGCACTGTTCAGTTTAGAAGATGATAAGGGCTTGTTCCAAAGGACGTTGCATTGCTGTGTTCTGCCTTATATTGATTGCCATGAGTTAACGCATCCATTATTATTATTATTATTATTATTATTTTTGAGTTGGGGGGGTCTTACTCTCTCCCCAGCTGGAGTGCAATCACAGCCATAACCTCCTGGGTTCAGGCGATTCTTCTGCTTCAGCTTCCCAAGTAGCTGGGACTATAGGTTCATACCACCATGCCCGGCTAATTCTAAAAGTTTATTTGTCGAGATGAGGTCTTGTTATGTTTCTTATGCTGGTCTCAAATTCCTAGGCTCGAGCAATCTTTCTGCCTCAGCCTCTCAAAGTGCTGGGATTACAGGTGTGAGCCGCCACGCCCAGCCCTCACTCAATATTGTATGATGAGCATATGTTCTATCAAATGACAAAGTTCCTCTCACAGTCTTTTCTGTGGTCAAGCTTTACTATACATCACTTTGCTGGGGTGACTGGTTCATCTGTATACCTGCTAAGTGTGGGAATATGTTCTTTTTAAAGTGTCAACTTAAGGCCGGGCGCCCTGGCTCAAGCCTGTGAATCTACACCAGCACTCTGGGAGGCTGAGGTGAGAGGATTGTGCCTGTAGTTCCAGCTACTTGGAAGACTGAGGCAGGATCACCTGATCACCTGAGCCCAGCAGGTGGAGGCTGGAGTGGCCATGAGTGAGCACTCCAGCCTGGGCGACTGAGTGAGACTCCAATTAAAAAAAAAAAAGTATCAGTTTACCTCCCCCTTTTAAAATATCTTAAATCTGTTTCTTGTCTTTTTTTTTTTTTTTTTGAGGGCGGGGGGCACCAGCCTATGAAAACCACACTAGATTTTTCTCTGCCCTGAGTGTACTTGTCTGTTTGAATTTAACTGGGAAGTGCCTCTCCCCTGACAGGTTTTTTTTTTCTTTTTTTCTTTTTTAACCCAGTGGTTTACAGGATATAGTGGGAGGAGGCACCCAACAGCCTGTTAGGAGAGCATGACTCCAAAATGGATCATTTATACGTTACATTAATTCACAAGTGGTCCACTCCATCTTGGCTGAATTCCTTCAAAATTCGCAGCACAAAGGTGTCTTCATATAGGCTTGTCGCCATCCCCCCACTCTTGCCTGGGTCACAAGGCCGCGACGAGTCATTGTATCCATCGAAATGTCACTAGATTATAAATGATCGAGGCCTACACCTTATCAATTCAAATAGAATGGAAATTTCAGCCAGGCCTCGCATGCGTTGTCTTCCATTTCTGCAGTTGTTAAAACCAATCAGTCACAGACCCAGAGGAACTATTGGGTTATTCCTGATACAAAGGGGAGGAGGAGGGTTTTTACCTTACACACTTTTGTATTTTATCTTACTTTTTTTTCAGATGAGAAAATATAGTCTATTTAAAAACTAGATTAGAAAGAGAGAGAAAGAGGAGATTCACCTCCCCAAGGTAGGGGCGGGGGGCCAAAGCATAAGAAAACATAGCTTAGCTCAAAGAGCACATAGCTTAGCAAGGCAATGGCCTTATCTTACTTTTTATTTCAATAGTTTTTGGAGGCATACATGGTTTTTGGTTACGTGTGGATGCATTGTCCAGTGAGGAAGAAGTCTGGGCTTTAAGTCTGTGACCGTACAATCCCGAACGCTCCTGATCTGTTTTGTATTTTAATTTTTAAGTAAGTACATAATTAAAAATTAGTCTTAACATTCTTAAAGAATCTCCTCATATATTGCTAATTAGTTCAACAGGGGAAAACTGTAATTATATGTTGGTGGATCTGCACACCACCTTGACCAGGTGACCAAAATTGGCATAACAAGTGAGAGGCAGACCAGCGTGCCACCATGTGGCTCTAGGTGTGATATCTTGGGAAAAAACACCAGGCCACTTCTGTAGTATTGTGTTCACCTGAATTAGAATCACCAGGAAACATCAGCTCATCCCAAATTAAGAAGCATTTGACAAAATAACCGGGCTGCATTCTTCAGTAATGCCAGTGTCACAAAAAGAAAATAAAGACTGAGGAACTAATTCTGGGTTAAATAGATGAAAAAGAAATGTCAACTCAATGCAGTGCATGATCTTAGATGGAGTCTTCTACCAAAGAGAGCAAAAGTACCAAATTGGAATATGGATTGGATCAGAGTATTCGCAGTAAATTTCTGATTTTGATAACAGTACTGTTTTTGTTCTTAGGGCATGCACATACAGGTACTAAGGTGTAATTGATGCTACCTACTCATAAATGGTTCAGAAACAGCACTTTAGTTTTAGCTGCATTGTAATTAAACTCCTTTGTAAATAAAAAGAGAGACATAGGAAAAACTAAAAATATATGTTTTCCTTGACTTCAACTCTTGATCTTTTTTCTCTGCTTTTTATGAGATTCCTTGGGGTATTTTGGTGGTGAGCCAACATTTGGGAATCACTGTGTATTGCCTAGATTATAAATTATTCTTTCAGAAAGAGTTGCTAGGATCATTTTGAGATTGGTCAGGTGCCAATAGATAAGTAACAGAAACTCCCTCAAAATTGGAGTTGAAAGGGTGAAAATGGATTGTATTTGGTTTGGGATATGAACATGGTATAATACTGTTGCACTTTTTCTGGGCCTTGGCTTAGTCACGGCAGCCTATGGTTGACCAGATGCCTTACTGATTTTTATATACCACAAAAATTAAATGTTTTATTAAAACTCTCATTGTCTCACAATTCTGATGAGCAAAGTTGTACTATGGTTACGTAAATTTAGACCAGATATGTCCTGTTCTGCTCATGGAGTAAAATAAAGAGATTTCCCTGATCCAGGCTGTAACAATTTCACATTTATAAAGTATTTCAAATTCATTTTTAATGGGCTGCTTCCCTTCAGAGACTTTTACAGAGGTGGGTTTATGAAACTGTAAACAGTGTATGCATTTTTACAGATTTCCATTGTCTGTGTTTGATACTGATTTACCTCTTTTTAATTGTAGCACAGATAAAGAATTAGTAGTTTAAAACAGTAGGAACTACATGTTCTGCTGTGATCAAGGAATTAGATAATCTGGCTTGTTTGCTTAAGGGGTCTGTATTTTGAGACTTTTATAGGGCAGTATTAAAGCTCTGAGCCTTCTTATTATGCCAATACCCAGAAGATTGCTTTAATGAGAAGTAAAGGGCCTTTTTCCAATTACAAGGGAATAACTGTATTAAGTTCCTGTGTTATGTCAACCTGCTTTGATTTGATTACTGTGGAAGAAATGGATTTATCTGTCAGTGTTACTTAATTAAGCCCTCTCATTGATGTTTTGCAGAGTAATATAGTGTGGTTTGCACATTTGAGCCTAAATACAGAGAAAATTGGCCTAAAACAACGACATGACCCCTGAAGATAACATGTAGAATCGATGGGTTGTCATTGCCAGGTCATAGGCTGCAGTGCTCAACACCGGTGGAAAGGCTTGCCATGTTGAAAGGATGAAATGAAAATCCGTTTGAGTGATTGTTTTCAGCAAAAGAGGCTGTGCTGTAAAACTGGATTTTAGGGAAGAGCCTTGACTGTAAAACTACTGGCTTCACCCAGGTCAGTCGGGTAGCTGGAATAGGGGCTGAGAAGGAATGAGAAGAAAAGTAGCAGGAAGTAGGTTTTGTTAAAGTATAAAAGGAAATAGAAGAAGAAAGCAAGAGGGAAGAATGCCATTTGGGAGAAGTCAACCACTGTGGTTAGGCAGAGCAATTACAACCTACAAATATTTCAATTAAGTCAGCCTCCCCTCCTCAGAACCTTGCAAATGGCACCCCGGGGAGAAAGGGGTACCAGGAAAGAACGAGGAAAAGAGGAAACCGTGACATGTTTCATCTTGGCTCTTCCCCTCCCCGCCCCCCACTGGAATTAATTTAATACATTATTTATCAAATAAGCATTTTAAATATCAGTTTGTGTGTCTGAGGTCATTATAATTTTATGGATGTTGCAACATAAAAGTTGTATGTATGATTTGAAAAATATATGTGTAATTACCTCTACACATCATCAGGGGTGTATATTCTGGTTTTTTAGGAAGCGAAACACGTTGTTTATTCCTCTGCTACGTGGCGTTCTGTTTTGTAAAGTATCTCCCTTCTGTTTTTGCATTTTGTGATGTACGTTTGTAAATACATGTATCTTTAGAAGGTACCAAGACCCGGTTAAAAACTTCCCCCACAGTATTTTCACATTTAATGTAGGTACTTTGATGCTTGTCTGTGTAATGGTGGAGTTAGGTGGTACTTGGATTTCTTTCTTTTTTCTTTTCAGTCATCAGACATGATAGCTTACTTCCAGTTGTTATTCTCGTCTGATTTAAAAAAATGTTGACTCTGATCGCCTGGGCAACTTGGTGAGACCTCATCTCTACAATAAATAAAAAATTAGCTGGGCGTGGTAGCGCCTGCAATTCCGGCTACTCGGAAGGCTGAGGCGGAAGGATTGCCGGAGCCCAGCAGGTCGAGGCTGCGGTGGCCGGGAGCGGCCACTGTACTCCAGTCTGGGCGACAGAGTGAGACTCCAACTCATAAAAAAAAAAAAAAAAAGTTGATTCTTCAAGAAAATTCTTAGTTAAGTTTGGTCACATTTCAAAAAGTCAGTGGAGGCATGGACGATTCACTCTTGACTCAGTTATTCGTGGCTCTTGATTCTGGGCCTTGTTTATAAAGCAGGCATCCAGAAAAGACTAACTTTTCTTCAAGAAGAAGATGCTGACCAGCTGGTCTCAAACATTTGTAATTTAGGTTGCTAAATAGCCTGCATCTCTTCATATTTTACATCTAATATTTAGAATATCATTCAAGTTAGATTGTCATTGATATTGCCAAATTGATATACAGTCTTCAAGGTTACTTTTGTTTCAGGTTCAGAATTTAACTGTCTACTACCTAGAGTTTGAAAAAGATTTCTGAGTTTTAAAAGAAGGAATATTACTGGCATATTTATAACATCATAGCTATGCACTTTGTTTTGTTATACTATCGGAATTTCATATTATATGACAATTATTTTTCCTGTTTTTTAGCAACTTTATTCATAATCATCAAAAACTTTAAACAACTCAAATAATTCATCAATTGATGAATAAATTATGATATCCTCATACGATGGAATTCAACAATGAAACAGAACCAACCATTGATACGTGCCACAACATGGATAAATCTCACAAAGCATTGTGCTAAGTGAAAAAAAAGCCAAATTACACTGTATGATTCCATGGCTGTGACATCAAAATGAAAAAACTGAAAAGACAGAAAGTAGGAATGGTTGCCAGGGGCTGATGGTGGGGTCAGGTAAAAAGGAACTCCTCCAGCTCATAGAAATATCCTGTATCTTGATTGAAACAGTGATTACAAGACCGTATATATGTGTCAGTCATAAAACTGTACATCTAAGCAGGGTGAATTTTAATAGATGTCATGTAAATTATACCTTGATAATCCTGACAAGAAAAAAAGAAAACAAACATTATAATATATCAACAAATGCTTTATAGTAGCTTTATTAACTGTCTGGTGAAATAGGCCTCCACACAGATAACACCCTCCCTTCTCCTACCAACCTCTGCTAGAAATATATACATATTGAATTTGGTAAAACAATTTATTTTTACACAGAGAAATCTAACAAGACAACAGCAATGGTGGTACTAAACCAAGAAAAGAAAATATTTCAAAAGGCTGTGTTCAGGATGCTGAAGAGGTCTATAGCAAGGAAGACTTGCCAAAGCCCAGAGAGTGTATTTTTGCAAATGTTACCAGGGCTGCTTTTTTCCCCCCTTTTCCCCTGCTTTATAATATCATACAGTGGAGTTAACTCTGTATCTTAAGTAGCTGAGATGTAACATCCATTTTTGAAAGATGATTTGTTTTGAATTTAAGGAAAATAATATTTTTTTAAAGGACATTTTTAGTGGAAGTTTCAGCTGAAGGTTAATAACGGCTAAGATATTGCAATGATTCCCCTCTGAGCAAATTCTTACCAGTACAACCAAACATTACCTTCCCTTATCATATACAGAACACTGTGAGATCATCTCATTCTTGACCTTTGAGTTTCAGATTTATTTGATAAGGGAATCCATTAGCTCTGAGAAAGCCAGAGTTGACAGCAGTCATCTGAAAATGGAAAAGCCCAGGTCTGCTTTCGTTCTGTCTGACGTGTATCTTACACTGGGCGTGGCAAGCATTGCCATAACCCTTGTCCTTTGCTGAGTCAGATTTGGGAAGTGCTGGAACTTTCTTGTCAAGTTTCTCGTTAGTACTCCGTCCCTCATTTCGAGGCATCACATCTTGTCTCTAATGGAAAACAGAACGATCGTGGTTGTGGACATTGTCTATCAGTATCTGAAGCTCCTCACCTCTGCCTGTGTTTGTAATAGTACTCAAATTCAACCTCAGATCACTCTACTTGGAACTCTTATTTTACTGGGTGCTAATGAAAATGTGCACATCCTTAACACGCTCTTTGCTGATGAAATATTTTGAACTCTAAATTCATCTGGCACTGACAGAGAGCATATGCCATCTCAGTTTGTGTGTAGGCCCCAGCCAAGGGTTCTTCCTGGACTAGGAAATTAGTAGGAGCCACAGATGTACGCAGTCTGTGAGGCTCCATGACGGTGTGGAGGGATATTGAAGAATGTCTGTTGTTGCAGGGAAAAGAATTTGAGACAGCGCAGACTTCAACGGGCTTCAAAATGATTATTTTTCCCAGAACAATTTAACAGCCTTCAATCTCAGAATGCATTCTGAGTAGGTAAAAGTTTTCATGAGGAAAATAAATATATTTTTTCCAGAACAGGGATCTGGAGACGTAGGGCGATGCAGGATCTCTCTCTGGCTGTTTCTCTGACTCCATGAAAGTGTAGGGTCCTGGTTGTTTGGCATTTGGTAGGCTCAGTATGTGGACCGACAGACACTTCTACCTCAAATCAGTGTCATCAGGTAGCTCTCAAATTTGTTCATTTCAAATCAAGGTTACGCTTTTATAGTGTTTACCCTGCTCTTAGTTTGGGGCTCTGGCAGTGGTCAGTATATAAAGCTTTTGACAGAATATCATTTATGTATTACACATAGACATTCACTGAGATATAAAGAGAATATTCTGAAGGTAAACTAAGTCACTGAACAGATGCACTGCTTACTGAATTGTCACAGTGATTGTGCTGTACAGGTTCAGAGGAGGCGGGATTTGTTCAACCTAACTATTTTGGGTGTTTCTAAGATCCAGGAGGGAATTTGAAAGTCTCGGAACTGCTTAGCAAAACTAGGAGTCCTAAAATGTGAGACTCAGATTTCATTAGAGACTGGAGAGATTCGTAAACTAGGCACTCATGGTGGGTATTGGTGATTGTGGTAGGTATTTACTATGGGCCAGGTACTTTCCGTAAGTGTTTAGCAAGTGTCACTTAACTTATTCACTTTCACAGAAATTCCTCAAGGTTGCAAATACTATTGTCTCTTATCTTCTGTTAGAATCCTGACTTTGGGTGGGCCTTAGGTTTTCACTTCTGTTCATCTTGACCCAAGAGGCCATAACATTTTCTAGGTTGGCAAATGTCCTCAGGGCAAAAAATGTCCTTTCTTCCTCCCTGGGTTCCAGCCTTCACTTTGATTTCGGCTTGATGATTCGTTGCTGTCTCGTCAGCTCCTTCGTATTTTAAAGAAGATTACAAAATAGCCTATCATTTTTAGTTTTCGTTAGAAGACTTGTCCAGGTATACTAACCTGCCCTATTTGCAGGGATAGAAATCAAACTCGCTTATTTTCTAGTTCACAAAAGTGAGTTCAGAGAGGCCAGTGACTTGCCTAGGCTAGAGAGCTGTCAGTGCAGGGCCACCTATGAGCCCTAGTTCTTCACTCCAACTCCCGGTGCTGTTTTCTTTTTTTCTTTTTTGGATTGGAGTCTCACTCTGTTGCCCAGACTGGAGTGCAATGGCCGCTTGACCTGCTGGACTCCGGTGATCCTTTCGCCTGAGTCTTCCAAGTAGCTGGAACTACAGGCATGCGCTACCACGCCCGGCTAGTTTTTTTTTTTTTTTTTTTT